>NC_079199.1:105595654-105778154 GCF_029499605.1 Hyla sarda
CTCACCCTCATTACTGTACCTCATACCTCACCCTCATTACTGTACGTCATACCTCACCCTCATTACTGTACGTCATACCTCACCCTCATTACTGTACGTCATACCTCACCCTCATTACTGTACGTCATACCTCACCCTCATTACTGTACGTCATACCTCACCCTCATTACTGTACCTCATACTTCACCCTCATTACTGTACCTCATACCTCACCCTCATAACTGTACGTCATACCTCACCCTCACAACTGTACCTCATACCTCACCCTCATTACTGTACCTCATACTTCACCCTCATTACTGTACGTCATACCTCACCCTCATTACTGTACCTCATACCTCACCCTCATTACTGTACGTCATACCTCACCCTCATTACTGTACGTCATACCTCACCCTCATTACTGTACCTCATACTTCACCCTCATTACTGTACGTCATACCTCACCCTCATTACTGTACGTCATACCTCACCCTCATTACTGTACCTCATACTTCACCCTCATTACTGTACCTCATACCTCACCCTCATTACTGTACCTCATACCTCACCCTCATTACTGTACCTCATACCTCACCCTCATTACTGTACCTCATACCTCACCCTCATTACTGTACCTCATACCTCACCCTCATTACTGTACCTCATACCTCACCCTCATTACTGTACCTCATACCTCACCCTCATTACTGTACCTCATACCTCACCCTCATTACTGTACCTCATACCTCACCCTCATTACTGTACCTCATACCTCACCCTCATTACTGTACCTCATACCTCACCCTCATTACTGTACCTCATACCTCACCCTCATTACTGTACCTCATACCTCACCCTCATTACTGTACCTCATACCTCACCCTCATTACTGTACCTCATACCTCACCCTCATTACTGTACCTCATACCTCACCCTCATTACTGTACCTCATACCTCACCCTCATTACTGTACCTCATACCTCACAACTGTACCTCATACCTCACCCTCGTTACTGTACCTCATACCTCACCCTCGTTACTGTACATCATACCTCACCCTCATTACTGTACCTCATACCTCACCCTCATTACTGTACCTCATACCTCACCCTCATTACTGTACCTCATACCTCACCCTCATTACTGTACCTCATACCTCACCCTCATTACTGTACCTCATACCTCACCCTCATTACTGTACCTCATACCTCACCCTCATTACTGTACGTTGTACCTCACCCTCATTACTGTACCTCATACTTCACCCTCATTACTGTACGTCATACCTCACAACTGTACCTCATACCTCACCCTCATTACTGTACCTCATACCTCACCCTCATTACTGTACCTCATACCTCACCCTCATTACTGTACATCATACCTCACCCTCATTACTGTACCTCATACCTCACCCTCATTACTGTACCTCATACCTCACCCTCATTACTGTACGTCATACCTCACAACTCTACCTCATACCTCACCCTCATAACTGTACGTCATACCTCACCCTCATAACTGTACGTCATACCTCACCCTCATAACTGTACGTCATACCTCACCCTCATTACTGTACCTCATACCTCACCCTCATTACTGTACCTCATACCTCACCCTCATTACTGTACCTCATACCTCACCCTCATTACTGTACCTTATACCTCACCCTCATTACTGTACCTCATACCTCACCCTCATTACTGTACCTCATACCTCACCCTCATTACTGTACCTCATACCTCACCCTCATTACTGTACCTCATACCTCACCCTCATTACTGTACGTCATACCTCACCCTCATTACTGTACCTCATACCTCACCCTCATTACTGTACGTCATACCTCACCCTCATTACTGTACCTCATACCTCACCCTCATTACTGTACGTCATACCTCACCCTCATTACTGTACCTCATACTTCACCCTCATTACTGTACGTCATACCTCACCCTCATTACTGTACCTCACCCTCATTACTGTACGTTGTACCTCACAACTGTACCTCATACCTCACCCTCATTTCTGTACCTCATACCTCACCCTCATTACTGTACCTCATACCTCACCCTCATTACTGTACCTCATACCTCACCCTCATTACTGTACCTCATACCTCACCCTCATTACTGTACCTCATACCTCACCCTCATTACTGTACCTCATACCTCACCCTCATTACTGTACCTCATACTTCACCCTCATTACTGTACCTCATACTTCGCCCTCATTACTGTACCTCATACCTCACCCTCATTACTGTACCTCATACCTCACCCTCATTACTGTACCTCATACCTCACCCTCATTACTGTACCTCATACCTCACCCTCATTACTGTACCTCATACCTTACCCTCATTACTGTACCTCACCCTCATTACTGTACCTCATACCTCACCCTCATTACTGTACCTCATACCTCACCCTCACAACTGTACCTCATACCTCACCCTCACAACTGTACCTCATACCTCACCCTCACTACTGTACCTCATACCTCACCCTCATTACTGTACCTCATACTTCACCCTCATTACTGTACCTCATACCTCACCCTCATAACTGTACCTCATACTTCACCCTCATTACTGTACGTCATACCTCACCCTCATTACTGTACCTCATACCTCACCCTCATTACTGTACCTCATACCTCACCCTCATTACTGTACCTCATACCTCACCCTCATTACTGTACCTCATACCTCACCCTCATTACTGTACCTCATACCTCACCCTCATAACTGTACGTCATACCTCACCCTCACAACTGTACCTCATACCTCACCCTCACTACTGTACCTCATACTTCACCCTCATTACTGTACCTCATACCTCACCCTCATTACTGTACCTCATACCTCACCCTCATTACTGTACGTCATACCTCACCCTCATTACTGTACGTCATACCTCACCCTCATTACTGTACGTCATACCTCACCCTCATTACTGTACGTCATACCTCACCCTCATTACTGTACCTCATACTTCACCCTCATTACTGTACCTCATACCTCACCCTCATAACTGTACGTCATACCTCACCCTCACAACTGTACCTCATACCTCACCCTCATTACTGTACCTCATACTTCACCCTCATTACTGTACCTCATACCTCACCCTCATTACTGTACCTCATACCTCACCCTCATTACTGTACGTCATACCTCACCCTCATTACTGTACGTCATACCTCACCCTCATTACTGTACGTCATACCTCACCCTCATTACTGTACGTCATACCTCACCCTCATTACTGTACGTCATACCTCACCCTCATTACTGTACCTCATACTTCACCCTCATTACTGTACCTCATACCTCACCCTCATAACTGTACGTCATACCTCACCCTCACAACTGTACCTCATACCTCACCCTCATTACTGTACCTCATACTTCACCCTCATTACTGTACGTCATACCTCACCCTCATTACTGTACCTCATACCTCACCCTCATTACTGTACGTCATACCTCACCCTCATTACTGTACGTCATACCTCACCCTCATTACTGTACGTCATACCTCACCCTCATTACTGTACCTCATACTTCACCCTCATTACTGTACGTCATACCTCACCCTCATTACTGTACGTCATACCTCACCCTCATTACTGTACCTCATACCTCACCCTCATTACTGTACCTCATACTTCACCCTCATTACTGTACCTCATACTTCACCCTCATTACTGTACCTAATACCTCACCCTCATTACTGTACCTCATACCTCACCCTCATTACTGTACCTCATACCTCACCCTCACAACTGTACCTCATACCTCACCCTCATTACTGTACCTCATACCTCACCCTCATTACTGTACGTCATACCTCACCCTCATTACTGTACGTCATACCTCACCCTCATTACTGTACGTCATACCTCACCCTCATTACTGTACCTCATACTTCACCCTCATTACTGTACGTCATACCTCACCCTCATTACTGTACCTCATACCTCACCCTCATTACTGTACGTCATACCTCACCCTCATTACTGTACCTCATACTTCACCCTCATTACTGTACCTCATACTTCACCCTCATTACTGTACCTAATACCTCACCCTCATTACTGTACCTCATACCTCACCCTCATTACTGTACCTCATACCTCACCCTCACAACTGTACCTCATACCTCACCCTCATTACTGTACCTCATACTTCACCCTCATTACTGTACGTCATACCTCACCCTCATTACTGTACGTCATACCTCACCCTCATTACTGTACCTCATACTTCACCCTCATTACTGTACCTCATACTTCACCCTCATTACTGTACCTAATACCTCACCCTCATTACTGTACCTCATACCTCACCCTCATTACTGTACCTCATACCTCACCCTCACAACTGTACCTCATACCTCACCCTCATTACTGTACCTCATACTTCACCCTCATTACTGTACGTCATACCTCACCCTCATTACTGTACGTCATACCTCACCCTCATTACTGTACGTCATACCTCACCCTCATTACTGTACCTCATACTTCACCCTCATTACTGTACGTCATACCTCACCCTCATTACTGTACGTCATACCTCACCCTCATTACTGTACCTCATACTTCACCCTCATTACTGTACCTCATACTTCACCCTCATTACTGTACCTAATACCTCACCCTCATTACTGTACCTCATACCTCACCCTCATTACTGTACCTCATACCTCACCCTCACAACTGTACCTCATACCTCACCCTCATTACTGTACCTCATACTTCACCCTCATTACTGTACGTCATACCTCACCCTCATTACTGTACCTCATACCTCACCCTCATTACTGTACCTCATACCTCACCCTCATTACTGTACCTCATACCTCACCCTCATTACTGTACCTCATACCTCACCCTCATTACTGTACCTCATACCTCACCCTCATTACTGTACCTCATACCTCACCCTCATTACTGTACCTCATACCTCACCCTCATTACTGTACCTCATACCTCACCCTCATTACTGTACCTCATACCTCACCCTCATTACTGTACCTCATACCTCACCCTCATTACTGTACCTCATACCTCACCCTCATTACTGTACCTCGTACCTCACCCTCATTACTGTACGTTGTACCTCACCCTCATTACTGTACCTCATACTTCACCCTCATTACTGTACGTCATACCTCACAACTGTACCTCATACCTCACCCTCATTACTGTACCTCATACCTCACCCTCGTTACTGTACATCATACCTCACCCTCGTTACTGTACATCATACCTCACCCTCATTACTGTACCTCATACCTCACCCTCATTACTGTACCTCATACCTCACCCTCATTACTGTACCTCATACCTCACCCTCATTACTGTACCTCATACCTCACCCTCATTACTGTACATCATACCTCACCCTCATTACTGTACCTCATACCTCACCCTCATTACTGTACCTCATACCTCACCCTCATTACTGTACGTCATACCTCACAACTCTACCTCATACCTCACCCTCATTACTGTACCTCATACCTCACCCTCATTACTGTACGTTATACCTCACAACTCTACCTCATACCTCACCCTCATAACTGTACGTCATACCTCACAACTCTACCTCATACCTCACCCTCATTACTGTACCTCATACCTCACCCTCATAACTGTACGTCATACCTCACCCTCATTACTGTACGTCATACCTCACCCTCATTACTGTACCTCATACCTCACCCTCATTACTGTACCTCATACCTCACCCTCATTACTGTACCTCATACCTCACCCTCATTACTGTACCTCATACCTCACCCTCATTACTGTACCTCATACTTCACCCTCATTACTGTACCTCATACCTCACCCTCATTACTGTACCTCATACCTCACCCTCATTACTGTACGTCATACCTCACCCTCATTACTGTACCTCATACCTCACCCTCATTACTGTACGTCATACCTCACCCTCATTACTGTACCTCATACTTCACCCTCATTACTGTACCTCATACCTCACCCTCATTACTGTACCTCACCCTCATTACTGTACGTTGTACCTCACAACTGTACCTCATACCTCACCCTCATTACTGTACCTCATACCTCACCCTCATTACTGTACATCATACCTCACCCTCATTACTGTACCTCACCCTCATTACTGTACCTCACCCTCATTACTGTACCTCACCCTCATTACTGTACCTCCGTTCCTCACAACTGTATGCCATAACCTCGTAACTGTCCCTCCGCCCTCATAACTGTACCTCATATCGCGCCCTCATATACCCCCATCATGTACACTGCCCCCTAATATACCCCTGTCATGTTCACCAACACGTCCCCCCCCCCCCCCCGTCGTGTACACTGCCCCCCCGTATACCCCCGTCGTGTACACTGCCCCCCCGTATACCCCCGTCGTGTACACTGCCCCCCCGTATACCCCCGTCGTGTACACTGCCCCCCCGTATACCCCCGTCGTGTACACTGCCCCCCCGTATACCCCCCTCGTGTACACTGCCCCCCCGTATACCCCCCTCGTGTACACTGCCCCCCGTATACCCCCCTCGTGTACACTACCCCCCGTATACCCCTCTCGTGTACACTGCCCCACCGTATACCCCCCTCGTGTACACTGCCCCCCCGTATACCCCTGTTATGTTCACTAACATGTGTCCCCCCCCCCCCCCACCCGTATACCCCCGTCATGTTCACTGCCCCCCGTATACCCCCGTCATGTTCACTCCCCTCCTCCCCATCACTTTCAGTATCTGTTCACCACCTGCTGACATGTGATCGTACCTCTTGTAGTCGGCGGTGTTTACCCAGTATGGAGGCAGTACAGGAGATAACGCTATGACGTCATGTTTCTCTTGTCCTGTAGGGGTCTCTGGTGAGCCGGATCGTCCTTCTCATCCCCCACCATGGAGGTGAACCCGGCCAGTGTGGTGTGGAGCCCGGACCTAGAGGCCGTGTCGCTCTCGGTGGCTGGATTAGAGGTGAAGCTGGGGTCTCTGGTGACGCTGCTTCTACTGACCCTCATTAGCGGCCTGACCCCCCTCTTCCTCTTCAGGCGCCAGGCGCCCCCCGACATTCTGGGTGGGTCCTGCCAGGTGCAGGTGACTTTTATTTGGGGTCAGGCTCTGGACCCTCCGTGTAGTTGCTGCCCCCCAGTATAATGATGACTTTTTTCCGCAGGTGGTCGGCGCAGGGCACTCAGTCTGATCAGCTGCTTCACCGGAGGAGTCTTCCTCGCCACCTGCCTGCTAGATCTGCTGCCCAATTATCTCTCTGGGATCAATGACGCCCTCATCAGGCTCAATATAACTGTGAGTATGGCACCTGGCCACGAGAGGAAAGGCATGGGGGGCATCTGGCCACGTGAGCTAAAAGGGCCCATTCACACTTATGTATTTTCTGAGCAGAGTTTTGCTGGGGAAAATAGGATGCAGCAGCCCCTCACTGCTTTTAGTTGGATTCTGCTGCACCATTCGCACTACGAAATTTCCACGGTGGACGTTCCTCTGGGGAAATTCCAGGGCCCCAAACTCTTCTGAAAGAATAAACATGTTAAAAATGAAGGCGCTGGGTAATGTTTTGCTGTCTATGGGGACCGCACATTTTCGAGCGTCCTAGCGCCGGCTTCTTAAAGGGGTACTCCGCCCCTATACATCTTATCCCCTATACAAAGGATAGGGGATAAGATGTCAGATCGCTGCGGTCTCGCTGCTGGGGACCCCCGGGATCCCCGCTGCGGCACCGCGCTATCATTACAGCACAGAGCGAGTTCGCTCTGTGCGTAATGACGGGCGATACCGGGGACGGAGCAGCGTGACATCATGGCTCCGCCCCTCGTGACATTACAATCCATCCCCTTAATGCAAGTCTATGGGAGGGGGCGTGACGACTGCCCCTCCCCCTCCCATAGACTTGTATTGAAAGGGGTGGGCCGTGACGTCACGAGGTGCGGAGCCGTGACGTAACGATGCTCCGGCCCCTGTATTGCCCGTCATTACGTGCAGAGCGAACTCGCAGCGGGACCGCGGCGATCTGACATCTTATCCCCTATCCTTTGGATAGGGGATAAGATGTCTAGGGGCAGAGTACCCCTTTAAACCAGCGCCGCTACAAATGGAATATCTACAGGCAGAGATTCCATAGTGTGAATGAGCCCTAATAGTATCGGGCAAGTGCCGGATTATAGGAGGAATGTACAGCAGGACGGTATAGATACAGATCTCTGCTTGCTGTCATTGAATGTATGAATCTTTTTTACATTCAGAAGACTTGATACTTATAATAGATGAGGAATTGTATTAGTTTATCCAGTCTTCTATACCTCTTCTTCTCATAGCTGAGGGTTTGTTACAGTTTGATCCCGTCAAGGCAAGCTAAGACAGTAATATGGGGGGATATCGATCAAAGCCTGTGCAGAGGAAAAGTTGACTAGTTGTCTATAGCAACCAATCAGATCGCTTCTCTTATTTTTCAGAGGCATTTTTGTTAAAATTAAAGAAGCGATCTGATTGGTTGCTATGGGCAACTGGTTAACTTTTCCTCTGCACAGGTTTTGATAAATGCTCCCAATGGTCTTTGTAAGACAGGAAGTGAACAGAGCGGGGTGGCACAAGTGGGCGGAGTCATGTGTTCCCTTTAACCCTTTGCTTTCTATGTCTGCTCACAGCTTCAGTTCCCGCTGCAGGAGTTCATCTTGGCCATGGGCTTCTTTCTGGTCCTGGTCTTGGAGCAGATTGTGCTGAGTTACCAGGAGCCGGCGGGGTGGACGGAGGAGACGCACTCCCTCCTGGGCACTGACAGCAGGATCCCGCACCCGGAGCAGCCACACGTGCACGTGGATGTGAATGCTCACTCTGCAGTGCGGGCCGTGGTCCTGGTGCTGTCCCTCTCCTTACACTCGGTCTTGGAGGGTCTCGCCGTGGGGCTCCTGCAGGAGAGCGGGAAGGTGCTGGAGACCTGCCTGGCGCTCCTCATCCACAAGTGCATCGTCTCCTTCAGCCTCACCCTGAAGCTGGCGCAGGGCCGGCTCCGCCCCCGCGCTATCCTCTCCTGCCTCCTCCTCTTCGCCTTCATGACCCCTCTGGGCATTGGCCTGGGCATCGTGTCTACGGAGAATGCCGACCCCCTACATCAGCTGACCCGCAGCGTCCTGGAGGGCATCGCCACGGGGACCTTTCTGTACATCACCTTCCTAGAGATATTGCCCCATGAGCTGACCGCCAGCGACCAGCGCATTGTCAAAGTGATCGTCATCCTCTGCGGCTTCTCCGTCGTCACCGCCATCTTATTCGTCAAGATCTGATGGCTCACGGATACAGTGCCCCCTCATGGCTTGTGTCTTCCTGCCCCTTTATAAAGAGCAATTTCAGCAAACACCCCACCCCCATGTGGACGAACATATAACACCAGCAGTAATGACTGTAATACTGCCCCCTGTGGACAAAAATATAACTACACCAGCATAAACTATCTTAATGTGCCACTCTCCTTTTCTGCAGTAAAAGCTTCCTCTTGGCTTAAGATCAGTGTTTCCCAACCAGGGAGCCTCCAGCTGTTGCAAAACTACAACTCCCAGCATGCCCGGACAGCCAACGGCTGTCCGGGCGTGCTGAGAGTTGTAGTTTTGCAACAGCTGGAGGCACCCTGGTTGGGAAACACAGGCTTTAGAAAGTTTAGAGAGTTGCAGTACAATTTGATTTAGGGATCTTTAGATGTGCCATGTCGCCACCTAGTGTTAGAGTTAAGGTGTTTCTTCTGCATCTGAAGATTTATTATACAATTTTGCACAGAATCTGCATAGAATTATATAAATAGTTAAAGAGGAGGGGCCTCGGATACCTACAGACTGCGTTGACCCTTCCTTCTTGTCGGGGGTGACCGTGCGCTGATGCTTCACCCCTCGTAGGGTTTTTATATTTTAACTTTTTGTCAGTATTATGTAGTGAATCTGCTTCTTTTGTTTTATTTAATCCCCGCCTTCATTATAAGCCCCGCCTTTTGTCGTTTGTGACACTAATGGCGTTGCCGTCCCCTCGATCCCCGATTTAAAACCCTTTTTAGATCTGCTGCCGGATTCGCACATTTGGTGGCCCCAGAAGCCACCGCTTTCAGGATTGTACTAATTGTAGAGAAGATAAATATATATTTGTACATGAGAGACCCTGGAGGCTGCGAGGGTCATATTTGTGGGGGACCTCATAAGACTTGACCTTTAACCTCCCACGCTGGTGCCAGATCTTCTTCTATATTTGATATGTTAATGTATTTTCTAGTGGCTTTTTTCGATGACGTCTGCTTTTTTACGGTTCTTGCCTTTCTATCAATGTGATCATATTTTGTACTCGGATGCGTGTGCTAGAGACTTCAAATAAATATCTATCATTTTCACTATTTGGGAGTGTGCCTGATGAATTATTCCTGGGGAAGTATTAGGAGGCTGCACCGGGGGAATTGTTTTTACCTGGAAAAGCATTACAAAGTTACCAGTCAGTGTTTAGGGTCACCCGGTCAGTGTACAGTGTAGTGTATATAAAAGTGTATATAATGTCCCCCCCCGGTCAGTGTACAGTCTAGTGTATATAATGTCCCCCCCTCCGGTCAGTGTACAGTGTAGTGTATATAATGTCCCCCCCCCCTCTGGTCAGTGTACAGTCTAGTGTATATAATGTCCCCCCCTCCGGTCAGTGTACAGTGTAGTGTATATAATGTCCCCCCCCCCTCTGGTCAGTGTACAGTGTAGTGTATATAATGTCCCCCCCCCCCTCTGGTCAGTGTACAGTCTAGTGTATATAATGTCCCCCCCTCCGGTCAGTGTACAGTGTAGTGTATATAATGTCCCCCCCCCCCTCCGGTCAGTATACAGTCTAGTGTATATAATGTCCCCCCCCCCCCCGGTCAGTATACAGTCTAGTGTATATAATGTCCCCCCCCCCCCCCCCCGGTCAGTATACAGTCTAGTGTATATAATGTCCCCCCCCCCCCTCCGGTCAGTGTACAGTCTAGTGTATATAATGTCCCCCCCCCCTCCGGTCAGTGTACAGTCTAGTGTATATAATGTCCCCCCCCCTCCGGTCAGTGTACAGTCTAGTGTATATAATGTCCCCCCCCCCCTCCGGTCAGTGTACAGTCTAGTGTATATAATGTCCCCCCCTCCGGTCAGTGTACAGTGTAGTGTATATAATGTCCCCCCCCCCCTCCGGTCAGTGTACAGTCTAGTGTATATAATGTCCCCCCCTCCGGTCAGTGTACAGTGTAGTGTATATAATGTCCCCCCCCCCCCCCCCTACGGTCAGTGTACAGTCTAGTGTATATAATGTCCCCCCCCCCCCCCCCCCCCCCCCCGGTCAGTGTACAGTGTAGTGTATATAATGTCCCCCCCCCCCCCCCCCGGTCAGTGTACAGTGTAGTGGATATAATGTCCCCCCCCCCGGGCAGTGTACGGTGTAGTGTATATAATGTCGTCAGTCAGTGTACAGTCTAGTGCAGTGATGGCGAACCTATGGCATGCCGAGCCCCCTCTCTGGGCATGTGACCACAGGCCACCGTCACATTCTGCGCCCGTAATGCAGAGCGGAGCATCGGGGAGGACCGAGGATGACACGTGCATGGTAAGTGACCAACGGGACGTCATCTTCGGTGTTCCGACACAGACATACAGCCTCCAGCCATACACTGTATATGGCTGGAGGCTGTATGTCTGTGGGGGAACACTGCCTGCCGTCTAATGTGGGGGAACACTGCCTGCCGTCTAATGTGGGGGAACATTGCCTGCCGTCTAATGTGGGGGAACACTGCCTGCCGTCTAATGTGGGGGAACACTGCCTGCCGTCTAATGTGGGGGAACATTGCCTGCCGTCTAATGTGGGGGAACACTGCCTGCCGTCTAATGTGGGGGAACATTGCCTGCCGTCTAATGTGGGGGGAACTTTACTGCCACCCTTGTGGGGGGGGAATTATACGGCCAATCCTAATGTGGGGGGAACTATACTGTCAACCTAATGTGGGGGGAACTATACTGGCTACCTAATGTGGGGGAACTATACTGCACCTAATGTGGGGGGAATTATACTGCCAACCTATTGTGGGGGAACTATACTGCCTACTAATGTGGAAGGAACTATACTGCATACCTAATGTGGGGGGAACTATACTGCCTACCTAATGTGGGGGGAACTATACTGCCTACCTAATAGTGGGGGACCTATACTGCCAACCTAATAGTGGGGGGGAACTATACTGCCAACCTAATGTGGGGGGTACTATACTGCCTACCTAATGTGGGGGGAACTATACTGCCTACCTAATGTGGGGGGAACTATACTGCCTACCTAATGTGGGGGGAACTATACTGACTACCTAATAGTGGGGGGACCTATACTGCCAACCTAATGTGGGGGAACTATACTGCCAACCTAATGTCAGGGAACTATACTGCCTACCTAATGTCAGGGAACTATACTGCCTACCTAATGTGGAGGGAACTATACTGCCTACCTAATGTGGAGGGAACTATACTGCCAACCTAATGTGGAGGGAACTATACTGCCTACCTAATGTGGAGGGAACTATACTGCCTACCTAATGTGGAGAGAACTATACTGCCAACCTAATGTGGGGGAAACTATACTGCCAACCTAATGTGGGGGGGAACTATACTGCCTACCTAATGTGGGGGAACTATACTGCCAACCTAATGTGGAGGGAACTATACTGCCAACTTAATGTGGGAGGGACTATACTGCCAACCTAATGTGGAGGGAACTATACTGCCAACCTAATGTGGGGGAACTATACTGCCAACCTAATGTGGGGGAACTATACTGCCAACCTAATGTGGGGGGAACTATACTGCCAACCTAATGTGAGGGAACTATACTGCCAACCTAATGTGGGGGGAACTATACTGCCAACCTAATGTGGGGGAACTATACTGCCAACCTAATGTGGGGGAACTATACTGCCAACCTAATGTGAGGGAACTATACTGCCAACCTAATGTGGAGGGAACTATACTGCATACCTAATGTGGAGGGAACTATACTGCCAACCTAATGTGAGGGAACTATACTGCCAACCTAATGTGGGGGAACTATACTGCCAACCTAATGTGGGGGAACTATACTGCCAACCTAATGTGGAGGGAACTATACTGCCAACCTAATGTGGGGGAACTATACTGCCAACCTAATGTGGGGGAACTATACTGCCAACCTAATGTGGGGGAACTATACTGCCAACCTAATGTGAGGGAACTATACTGCCAACCCTAATGTGGGGGAACTATACTGCCAACCTAATGTGAGGGAACTATACTGCCAACCTAATGTGAGGGAACTATACTGCCAACCCTAATGTGGGGGAACTATACTGCCAGCCTAATGTGAGGGAACTATACTGCCAACCTAATGTGGGGGGGAACTATACTGCCAACCTAATGTGGGGGGGAACTATACTGCCAACCTAATGTGGGGGAACTATACTGCCAACCTAATGTGAGGGAACTATACTGCCAACCTAATGTGGGGGGAACTATACTGCCAACCTAATGTGAGGGAACTATACTGCCAACCTAATGTGGGGGGGAACTATACTGCCAACCTAATGTGGGGGGGAACTATACTGCCAACCTAATGTGGGGGAACTATACTGCCAACCTAATGTGAGGGAACTATACTGCCAACCTAATGTGGGGGGAACTATACTGCCAACCTAATGTGAGGGAACTATACTGCCAACCTAATGTGTATTCTGATTTAATTGCTGTTCTGGCACTTTGAGGGGAAAAAAGTTGGCGTTTATTACGGTTCGCCATCACTGGTCTAGTGTATATAATGCCCGCCCTTTTATGTTTTATTATGTTTATAGCGCCCCCTATCAGATGAATGGGAGATGTCGGCGTACACAGTGTAGAGAAGAGTGGTGCAGTTGCCCTAGAAACCAATCAGATTGCGTATTTCATTTTTCGCAGGCATAAAAAAAAAATATAAAAAAAAATATGTGATTGGTTGTCATGGGCAACTGCACCAATTGTCCTCTACACAGGTTTTGATAAATCTCCCCCCTTAGACTGTTAAGGGTTACTTCGGGTGGGTCGCGCAGAGCATGTCGGGATATGTAGTTCTAGTGCAGATTTGGCGGGTTTTAATGGTGCCGTCGTGAACCTCCTTTCCCAGTAGGCATTGCGTCCCGCGCCGCCCACGCCTCGCAGTGGTGAGTGGGACTTGTAGTCCGCTTCCGCTCTTTCTGCCGCCTGCAGCTCATGGTTAGGGCGGAGCAGGACTACGTTTCCCGGCGTGCCCTGCTCCTTGGGTCCTCTCCCCCTCGAATCCCATCGGCGGCTACGGAAGGGCTGGAAAAAATGGCGGCTCCGGGGGCCAGCGGGCCGGGCTCGGCCTCCAACCCGCGCAAGTTCAGCGAGAAGATCGCCCTGCAGCGCCAGAGACAGGCGGAAGAGACGGCAGCCTTCGAGGAGGTCATGATGGATATCGGCTCCACCCGGGTACTGCCTGCGACATATCGCGATATCTGACTCTGTTATTCTGCAAACCTGTCAGATCCCATCTGTCACATGTATCTGACCTGTCATAGATCACTGATATCATGTGTCATACATGTCATAGATCACTGATATCACGTGTGTCATACATGTCATAGATCACTGATATCACGTGTGTCATACATGTCATAGATCACTGATATCACGTGTGTCATACATGTCATAGATCACTGATATCACGTGTGTCATACATGTCATAGATCACTAATATCACGTGTGTCATACATGTCATAGATCACTAATATCACGTGTGTCATACATGTCAAAGATCACTGATATCACGTGTGTCATACATGTCATAGATCACTAATATCACGTGTGTCATACATGTCATAGATCACTGATATCACGTGTGTCATACATGTCATAGATCACTAATATCACGTGTGTCATACATGTCATAGATCCCTGATATTACTGATGTCATACATGTCATAGATCACTGATATCACGTGTGTCATACATGTCATAGATCACTGATATCACGTGTGTCATACATGTCATAGATCACTGATATCACGTGTGTCATACATGTCATAGATCACTAATATCACGTGTGTCATACATGTCATAGATCCCTGATATTACTGATGTCATACATGTCATAGATCACTGATATCACGTGTGTCATACATGTCATAGATCCCTGATATCACGTGTGTCATACATGTCATAGATCACTGATATCGTGTGTCATACATGTCATAGATCACTGATATCACGTGTGTCATACATGTCATAGATCACTGATATCACGTGTGTCATACATGTCATAGATCACTGATATGTCATACATGTCATAGATCACTGATATCACGTGTGTCATACATGTCATAGATCACTGATATCACGTGTGTCATACATGTCATAGATCACTGATATCACGTGTGTCATACATGTCATAGATCACTGATATCACGTGTGTCATACATGTCATAGATCCCTGATATCACGTGTGTCATACATGTCATAGATCACTGATATCGTGTGTCATACATGTCATAGATCACTGATATCACGTGTGTCATACATGTCATAGATCACTGATATCACGTGTGTCATACATGTCATAGATCACTGATATGTCATACATGTCATAGATCACTGATATCACGTGTGTCATACATGTCATAGATCACTGATATCACGTGTGTCATACATGTCATAGATCACTGATATCACGTGTGTCATACATGTCATAGATCACTGATATCACGTGTGTCATACATGTCATAGATCACTGATATCACGTGTGTCATACATGTCATAGATCACTGATATCACGTGTGTCATACATGTCATAGATCACTGATATCATGTCATACATGTCATAGATCACTGATATCACGTGTGTCATACATGTCATAGATCACTGATATCACGTGTGTCATACATGTCATAGATCACTGATATCTCGTGTGTCATACATGTCATAGATCACTGATATCACGTGTGTCATACATGTCATAGATCCCTCATATCGTGTGTCATACATGTCATAGATCACTGATATCACGTGTGTCATACATGTCATAGATCACTGATATCACGTGTGTCATACATGTCATAGATCACTGATATCACGTGTGTCATACATGTCATAGATCACTGATATCACGTGTGTCATACATGTCATAGATCACTGATATCACGTGTGTCATACATGTCATAGATCACTGATATCACGTGTGTCATACATGTCATAGATCACTGATATCACGTGTGTCATACATGTCATAGATCACTGATATCACGTGTGTCATACATGTCATAGATCACTGATATCATGTCATACATGTCATAGATCACTGATATCATGTCATACATGTCATAGATCACTGATATCACGTGATTCATACATGTCATAGATCACTGATATCACGTGTGTCATACATGTCATAGATCACTGATATCACGTGTGTCATACATGTCATAGATCACTGATATTACTGATGTCATAGATCACTGATATCATATCATACATGTCATAGATCCCTGATATCACGTGCGTCATACATGTCATAGATCACTGATATCACGTGTGTCATACATGTCATAGATCACTGATATCACGTGTGTCATAGATCACTGATATGTGTCATACATGTCATAGATCACTGATATCACGTGTGTCATACATGTCATAGATCACTGATATCACGTGTGTCATACATGTCATAGATCACTGATATCACGTGTGTCATACATGTCATAGATCACTGATATTACTGATGTCATAGATCACTGATATCATGTGTGTCATATGTCATAGATCCCTGATATCATGTGTCATACATGTCATAGATCCCTGATATCATGTGTCATACATGTCATATATCCCTGATATCACGTGTGTCATACATGTCATAGATCACTGATATTACTGATGTCATAGATCCCTGATATCACGTGTGTCATACATGTCATAGATCCCTGATATCACGTGTGTCATACATGTCATAGATCCCTGATATCACGTGTGTCATACATGTCATAGATCACTGATATCACGTGTGTCATACATGTCATAGATCACTGATATCACGTGTGTCATACATGTCATAGATCACTGATATCACGTGTGTCATACATGTCATAGATCACTGATATCACGTGTGTCATACATGTCATAGATCACTGATATCACGTGTGTCATACATGTCATAGATCACTGATATCACGTGTGTCATACATGTCATAGATCACTGATATCACGTGTGTCATACATGTCATAGATCACTGATATCACGTGTGTCATACATGTCATAGATCACTGATATCACGTGTGTCATACATGTCATAGATCACTGATATCACGTGTGTCATACATGTCATAGATCCCTGATATCACGTGTGTCATACATGTCATAGATCACTGATATCACGTGTGTCATACATGTCATAGATCACTGATATCACGTGTGTCATACATGTCATAGATCACTGATATCACGTGTGTCATACATGTCATAGATCACTGATATCACGTGTGTCATACATGTCATAGATCACTGATATCACGTGTGTCATACATGTCATAGATCACTGATATCACGTGTGTCATACATGTCATAGATCACTGATATCACGTGTGTCATACATGTCATAGATCACTGATATCACGTGTGTCATACATGTCATAGATCACTGATATCACGTGTGTCATACATGTCATAGATCACTGATATCACGTGTGTCATACATGTCATAGATCACTGATATCACGTGTGTCATACATGTCATAGATCACTGATATCACGTGTGTCATACATGTCATAGATCACTGATATCACGTGTGTCATACATGTCATAGATCACTGATATCACGTGTGTCATACATGTCATAGATCACTGATATCACGTGTGTCATACATGTCATAGATCACTGATATCACGTGTGTCATACATGTCATAGATCACTGATATCACGTGTGTCATACATGTCATAGATCACTGATATCACGTGTGTCATACATGTCATAGATCACTGATATCACGTGTGTCATACATGTCATAGATCACTGATATCACGTGTGTCATACATGTCATAGATCACTGATATCACGTGTGTCATACATGTCATAGATCACTGATATCACGTGTGTCATACATGTCATAGATCACTGATATCACGTGTGTCATACATGTCATAGATCACTGATATCACGTGTGTCATACATGTCATAGATCACTGATATCACGTGTGTCATACATGTCATAGATCACTGATATCACGTGTGTCATACATGTCATAGATCACTGATATCACGTGTGTCATACATGTCATAGATCACTGATATCACGTGTGTCATACATGTCATAGATCACTGATATCACGTGTGTCATACATGTCGTAGATCACTGATATCACGTGTGTCATACATGTCGTAGATCACTGATATTACTGGTGTCATAGATCCCTGATATCACGTGTGTCATACATGTCATAGATCACTGATATCACGTGTGTCATACATGTCATAGATCCCTGATATCACGTGTGTCATATGTCATAGATCACTGATATCACGTGTCATACATGTCATAGTTCACTGATATTACTGATGTCATAGATCCTTGATATCACGTGTGTCATACATGTCATAGATCACTGATATCACGTGTGTCATACATGTCATAGATCAGTGATATCACATGTTTCATACATGTCATAGATCACTGATATCATGTGGGTCATACATGTCATAGATCACTGATATCACGTGGGTCATACATGTAATAGATCCCTGATATCGTGGGTCATACATATCATAGATCCCTGATATTACGTGTGTCATAGATCACTGATATGTGTCATACATGTCATAGATCACTGATATCACGTGTGTCATACATGTCATAGATCACTGATATCACGTGTGTCATACATGTCATAGATCCCTGATATCACGTGTGTCATAGATCACTGATATGTGTCATACATGTCATAGATCACTGATATCACGTGTGTCATACATGTCATAGATCACTGATATCACGTGTGTCATACATGTCATAGATCACTGATATCACGTGTGTCATACATGTCATAGATCACTGATATCACGTGTGTCATACATGTCATAGATCACTGATATCATGTCATACATGTCATAGATCACTGATATCATGTCATACATGTCATAGATCACTGATATCATGTCATACATGTCATAGATCACTGATATCATGTCATACATGTCATAGATCACTGATATCATGTCATACATGTCATAGATCACTGATATCATGTCATACATGTCATAGATCACTGATATCATGTCATACATGTCATAGATCACTGATATCATGTCATACATGTCATAGATCACTGATATCATGTCATACATGTCATAGATCACTGATATCATGTCATACATGTCATAGATCACTGATATCACGTGTGTCATACATGTCATAGATCACTGATATCACGTGTGTCATACATGTCATAGATCACTGATATCACGTGTGTCATACATGTCATAGATCACTGATATCACGTGTGTCATACATGTCATAGATCACTGATATCATGTCATACATGTCATAGATCACTGATATCACGTGTGTCATACATGTCATAGATCACTGATATCACGTGTGTCATACATGTCATAGATCACTGATATCATGTCATACATGTCATAGATCACTGATATCATGTGTGTCATACATGTCATAGATCACTGATATGTCATACATGTCATAGATCACTGATATCACGTGTGTCATACATGTCATAGATCACTGATATCATGTCATACATGTCATAGATCACTGATATCATGTCATACATGTCATAGATCACTGATATCATGTCATACATGTCATAGATCACTGATATCACGTGATTCATACATGTCATAGATCACTGATATCACGTGATTCATACATGTCATAGATCACTGATATCACGTGTGTCATACATGTCATAGATCACTGATATCACGTGTGTCATACATGTCATAGATCACTGATATTACTGATGTCATAGATCACTGATATCATATCATACATGTCATAGATCCCTGATATCACGTGCGTCATACATGTCATAGATCACTGATATCACGTGTGTCATACATGTCATAGATCACTGATATCACGTGTGTCATACATGTCATAGATCACTGATATCATGTGTCATACATGTCATAGATCACTGATATCACGTGTGTCATACATGTCATAGATCACTGATATCACGTGTGTCATACATGTCATAGATCACTGATATCATGTGTCATACATGTCATAGATCACTGATATTACTGATGTCATAGATCACTGATATCACGTGTGTCATATGTCATAGATCCCTGATATCATGTGTTTCATACATGTCATAGATCACTGATATCGCGTGTGTCATAGATTATTGGTGTGACTGATGTCATACATATCACTAATCAATGTGTCCTTATAGTATAGACATGGGGGTGCGGTGGGTTTGGCTGATCTGACTCTGTGTTTGGCAGCTGCAGGTGCAGAAGCTGAGGATGGCTCACATGCGGGGCTCCTACTATGGCGGCTCACTGCCCAATGTCAATCAGATCAGCAGCGGATCCACAGAGTTCCAGGTAAACCTCCTCCTCCATCTCTCCTCACCCTCTCTAATCTCTCCCTTTACCTTCCTCCTCTATACTTTACCCCCCCCCTCATCTCTTTATCTAGATTTCCCTACTTTACCCCCCTCTCCTCTCTTTATCTAGATTTCCCTACTTTACCCCCCTCTCCTCTCTTTATCTAGATTTTCCCTACTTTACCCCCCCTCATCTCTTTATCTAGATTGTCCCTACTTTACCCCCCTCATCTCTTTATCTAGATTTTCCCTACTTTACCCCCCTCTCCTCTCTTTATCTAGATTTTCCCTACTTTACCCCCCCTCTCCTCTCTTTATCTAGATTTTCCCTACTTTACCCCCCTCTCCTCTCTTTATCTAGATTTTGCCTACTTTACCCCCCTCTCATCTCTTTATCTAGATTGTCCCTACTTTACCCCCCTCTCCTCTCTTTATCTAGATTTTCCCTACTTTACCCCCCTCTCATCTCTTTATCTAGATTTTCCCTACTTTACCCCCCTCTCCTCTCTTTATCTAGATTTTCCCTACTTTACCCCCCTCTCATCTCTTTATCTAGATTTTCCCTACTTTACCCCCCTCTCCTCTCTTTATCAAGATTTTGCCTACTTTACCCCCCTCTCATCTCTTTATCTAGATTGTCCCTACTTTACCCCCCTCTCCTCTCTTTATCTAGATTTTCCCTACTTTACCCCCCTCTCCTCTCTTTATCTAGATTTTCCCTACTTTACCCCCCCTCATCTCTTTATCTAGATTTTCCCTACTTTACCCCCCTCTCATCTCTTTATCTAGATTTTCCCTACTTTACCCCCCCTCATCTCTTTATCTAGATTTTCCCTACTTTACCCCCCTCTCATCTCTTTATCTAGATTGTCCCTACTTTACCCCCCCTCATCTCTTTATCTAGATTTTCCCTACTTTACCCCCCTCTCATCTCTTTATCTAGATTGTCCCTACTTTACCCCCCCTCATCTCTTTATCTAGATTTTCCCTACTTTACCCCCCTCTCATCTCTTTATCTAGATTGTCCCTACTTTACCCCCCCCTCATCTCTTTATCTAGATTTTCCCTACTTTACCCCCCCCTCTCCTCTCTTTATCTAGATTTTCCCTACTTTACCCCCCCTCTCCTCTCTTTATCTAGATTTTCCCTACTTTACCCCTCTCTCCTCTCTTTATCTAGATTTTCCCTACTTTACCCCCCTCTCTCCTCTCTTTATCTAGATTTTCCCTACTTTACCCCCCCCCTCATCTCTTTATCTAGATTTTCCCTACTTTACCCCCCTCTCATCTCTTTATCTAGATTTTCCCTACTTTACCCCCTCTCATCTCTTTATCTAGATTTTCCCTACTTTACCCCCCCTCTCCTCTCTTTATCTAGATTTTCCCTACTTTACCCCTCTCTCCTCTCTTTATCTAGATTTTCCCTACTTTACCCCCCTCTCTCCTCTCTTTATCTAGATTTTCCCTACTTTATCCCCCTCTCATCTCTTTATCTAGATTTTCCCTACTTTACCCCCCTCTCCTCTCTTTATCAAGATTTTCCCTACTTTACCCCCCTCTCCTCTCTTTATCTAGATTGTCCCTACTTTACCCCCCTCTCCTCTCTTTATCTAGATTGTCCCTACTTTACCCCCCTCTCATCTCTTTATCTAGATTTTCCCTACTTTACCCCCCTCTCCTCTCTTTATCTAGATTTTCCCTACTTTACCCCCTCTCCTCTCTTTATCTAGATTTTCCCTACTTTACCCCCCCTCATCTCTTTATCTAGATTTTCCCTACTTTACCCCCCTCTCCTCTCTTTATCTAGATTTTCCCTACTTTACCCCCCCTCTCCTCTCTTTATCTAGATTGTCCCTACTTTACCCCCCTCTCCTCTCTTTATCTAGATTTTCCCTACTTTACCCCCCTCTCATCTCTTTATCTAGATTTTCCCTACTTTACCCCCCTCTCCTCTCTTTATCTAGATTTTCCCTACTTTACCCCCCTCTCCTCTCTTTATCTAGATTTTCCCTACTTTACCCCCCTCTCCTCTCTTTATCTAGATTTTCCCTACTTTACCCCCCTCTCCTCTCTTTATCAAGATTTTCCCTACTTTACCCCCCTCTCATCTCTTTATCTAGATTGTCCCTACTTTACCCCCCTCTCCTCTCTTTATCTAGATTTTCCCTACTTTACCCCCCTCTCATCTCTTTATCTAGATTGTCCCTACTTTACCCCCCTCTCCTCTCTTTATCTAGATTGTCCCTACTTTACCCCCCTCTCCTCTCTTTATCTAGATTGTCCCTACTTTACCCCCCTCTCATCTCTTTATCTAGATTTTCCCTACTTTACCCCCCTCTCCTCTCTTTATCTAGATTTTCCCTACTTTACCCCCCTCTCCTCTCTTTATCTAGATTTTCCCTACTTTACCCCCCTCTCATCTCTTTATCTAGATTGTCCCTACTTTACCCCCCTCTCATCTCTTTATCTAGATTGTCCCTACTTTACCCCCCCTCTCATCTCTTTATCTAGATTTTCTCTACTTTACCCCCATCTCATCTCTTTATCTAGATTTTCCCTACTTTACCCCCCCTCATCTCTTTATCTAGATTTTCCCTACTTTACCCCCCCTCATCTCTTTATCTAGATTTTCCCTACTTTACCCCCTCTCCTCTCTTTATCTAGATTTTCCCTACTTTACCCCCCTCTCCTCTCTTTATCTAGATTTTCCCTACTTTACCCCCTCTCATCTCTTTATCTAGATTTTCCCTACTTTGCCCCCTCTCATCTCTTTATCTAGATTTTCCCTACTTTACCCCCCTCTCATCTCTTTATCTAGATTGTCCCTACTTTACCCCCCTCTCATCTCTTTATCTAGATTGTCCCTACTTTACCCCCTCTCATCTCTTTATCTAGATTTTCCCTACTTTACCCCCCTCTCATCTCTTTATCTAGATTTTCCCTACTTTACCCCCCTCTCCTCTCTTTATCTAGATTTTCCCTACTTTACCCCCCTCTCCTCTCTTTATCTAGATTTTCCCTACTTTACCCCCCCTCTCCTCTCTTTATCTAGATTTTCCCTACTTTACCCCCCTCTCCTCTCTTTATCTAGATTTTCCCTACTTTACCCCCTCTCATCTCTTTATCTAGATTTTCCCTACTTTACCCCCCCTTATCTCTTTATCTAGATTTTCCCTACTTTACCCCCCATCTCATCTCTTTATCTAGATTTTCCCTACTTTACCCCCCTCATCTCTTTATCTAGATTTTCCCTACTTTACCCCCCCTTATCTCTTTATCTAGATTTTCCCTACTTTACCCCCCTCTCATCTCTTTATCTAGATTTTCCCTACTTTACCCCCTCTCATCTCTTTATCTAGATTTTCCCTACTTTACCCCCCTCTCATCTCTTTATCTAGATTTTCCCTACTTTACCCCCCTCTCATCTCTTTATCTAGATTTTCCCTACTTTACCCCCCTCTCATCTCTTTATCTAGATTTTCCCTACTTTACCCCCTCTCATCTCTTTATCTAGATTTTCCCTACTTTATCCCCCTCTCATCTCTTTATCTAGATTTTCCCTACTTTACCCCCTCTCATCTCTTTATCTAGATTTTCCCTACTTTACCCCCCTCTCATCTCTTTATCTAGATTTTCCCTACTTTACCCCCCCTTATCTCTTTATCTAGATTTTCCCTACTTTACTCCCCTCTCATCTCTTTATCTAGATTTTCCCTACTTTACCCCCCCTTATCTCTTTATCTAGATTTTCCCTACTTTACCCCCCTCTCATCTCTTTATCTAGATTTTCCCTACTTTACCCCCCCTCTCATCTTTATCTAGATTTTCCCTACTTTACCCCTCTCTCCTCTCTTTATCTAGATTTTCCCTACTTTACTCCCCTCTCCTCTCTTTATCTAGATTTTCCCTACTTTACTCCCCTCTCCTCTCTTTATCTAGATTTTCCCTACTTTACTCCCCTCTCATCTCTTTATCTAGATTTTCCCTACTTTACTCCCCTCTCATCTCTTTATCTAGATTTTCCCTACTTTACCCCCCTCTCATCTCTTTATCTAGATTTTCCCTACTTTACCCCCCTCTCCTCTCTTTATCTAGATTTCCCCTACTTTACCCCCCTCTCATCTTTATCTAGATTTTCCCTACTTTACCCCCCTCTCATCTTTATCTAGATTTTCCCTACTTTACCCCCCTCTCATCTCTTTATCTAGATTTTCCCTACTTTACCCCCCTCTCATCTTTATCTAGATTTTCCCTACTTTACCCCCCTCTCATCTTTATCTAGATTTTCCCTACTTTACCCCCCTCTCATCTCTTTATCTAGATTTTCCCTACTTTACCCCCTCTCATCTCTTTATCTAGATTTTCCCTACTTTATCCCCCTCTCATCTCTTTATCTAGATTTTCCCTACTTTACCCCCCTCTCCTCTCTTTATCTAGATTTTCCCTACTTTACCCCCCTCTCATCTTTATCTAGATTTTCCCTACTTTACCCCCCTCTCATCTTTATCTAGATTTTCCCTACTTTACCCCCCTCTCATCTTTATCTAGATTTTCCCTACTTTACCCCCCTCTCATCTTTATCTAGATTTTCCCTACTTTACCCCCTCTCATCTCTTTATCTAGATTTTCCCTACTTTACCCCCCTCTCCTCTCTTTATCTAGATTTTCCCTACTTTACCCCCTCTCATCTCTTTATCTAGATTTTCCCTACTTTACCCCCCTCTCATCTTTATCTAGATTTTCCCTACTTTACCCCCCTCTCATCTCTTTATCTAGATTTTCCCTACTTTACCCCCCTCTCCTCTCTTTATCTAGATTTTCCCTACTTTACAATCTCTTATCTTTCTCTTTACACCTCTGTTTCTGCCTGATGTGATGTTTGATTCTGATCTTGACCCCCTTTATCCGGCAGGGTCCCCCCCAGTCACCTTTGGACTCACGGAGCACCAGACATCATGGCTTAGTGGAAAGGGTTCAGCATCGGGACCCCCGCAGAATGATGTCCCCTCTGCGCCGCTACATGCGACAGATATCCTTATACATGCTCTTACATGGGGTGTACGGTGGAGATATATAGGATATAAATAGCGTAGACACGACCCTTAAAGTGGTTTTCTAGGACTAGTAAGAGGGTCTGCTTTTTTCCTCAGATACAGCGCCACATCTGTCCAGGGGCCGTGTGTGGTACTGCAGTTCAGCTCCTATTTTGTAACATAGTTCATAAGGTTGAAAAAAGACCAGAGTCCTTCAATTTAAACCTATAACCCTAATGAGTCCCTACTGATCCAGAGGAGGCAAAAAACCCTCATAGTAGAGGTAAAAATTCCTTCCCGACTCCAAATATGGCATCAGAACAAATCCCTGGATCAACCTTCTGTCCCTATAAATCTAATATACATAACCAGCGATGTTCTTATTCTCCAGAAATGCTTTCCTCTAGACGTAGAGGATGCCTCCTTGTTATATATACAGTCCTGGGTATAAATAGATCATGGAGAGATCTCTGTACTGTCCTGATATATTATATATATTATTAGGTCACCTCCTTGTTATATATACAGTCCTGGGTATAAATATATCATGGAGAGATCTCTGTACTGTCCTGATATATTATATATATTATTAGGTCACCTCCTTGTTATATATACAGTCCTGGGTATAAATAGATCATGGAGAGATCTCTGTACTGTCCTGATATATTATATATATATTATTAGGTCACCTCCTTGTTATATATACAGTCCTGGGTATAAATAGATCATGGAGAGATCTCTGTACTGTCCTGATATATTATATATATTATTAGGTCACCTCCTTGTTATATATACAGTCCTGGGTATAAATAGATCATGGAGAGATCTCTGTACTGTCCTGATATATTATATATATTATTAGGTCTCCTCCTTGTTATATATACAGTCCTGGGTATAAATAGATCATGGAGAGATCTCTGTACGGTCCCTGATATATTATATATATTATTAGGTCTCCTCCTTGTTATATATACAGTCCTGGGTATAAATAGATCATGGAGAGATCTCTGTACTGTCCTGATATATATATATTATTAGGTAACCTCCTTGTTATATATACAGTCCTGGGTATAAATAGATCATGGAGAGATCTCTGTACTGTCCTGATATATTATATATATTATTAGGTCACCTCCTTGTTATATATACAGTCCTGGGTATAAATAGATCATGGAGAGATCTCTGTACTGTCCTGATATATTATATATATATATATATATATAATATTATTATTAGGTCACCCCCTTGTTATATATACAGTCCTGGGTATAAATAGATCATGGAGAGATCTCTGTACTGTCCTGATATATTATATATATTATTAGGTCACCTCCTTGTTATATATACAGTCCTGGGTATAAATAGATCATGGAGAGATCTCTGTACTGTCCTGATATATTATATATATTATTAGGTCTCCTCCTTGTTATATATACAGTCCTGGGTATAAATAGATCATGGAGAGATCTCTGTACGGCCCCTGATATATTTATACATAGTTATTAGGTCGCCCCTAATCCTTCTTTTTTCTAAACTAAATAACCCTAATTCTGATAATCTTTCTGGGTACTGTAGTCCTCCCATTCCCCGTATTACTCTGGTTACACGTATTTGAACCCTCTCCAGCTCCACTATATCTTTCTTGTACACTGGTGCCCAGTACTGTACACAGTATTCCATGTGCGGTCTGACCAGTACTGTACACAGTATTCTATGTGTGGTCTGACCAGTACTGTACACAGTATTCCATGTGCGGTCTGACCAGTACTGTACACAGTATTCCATGTGTGGTCTGACCAGTACTGTACACAGTATTCCATGTGTGGTCTGACCAGTACTGTACACAGTATTCCATGTGTGGTCTGACCAGTACTGTACACAGTATTCCATGTGTGGTCTGACCAGTACTGTACGCAGTATTCTATGTGTGGTCTGACCGGTACTGTACACAGTATTCTATGTGTGGTCTGACTAGTACTGTACACAGTATTCTATGTGTGGTCTGACCAGTACTGTACACAGTATTCTATGTGTGGTCTGACCAGTACTGTACACAGTATTCTATGTGTGGTCTGACCAGTACTGTACGCAGTATTCTATGTGTGGTCTGACCAGTACTGTACGCAGTATTCTATGTGTGGTCTGACCAGTACTGTACACAGTATTCCATGTGTGGTCTGACCAGTACTGTACACAGTATTCCATGTGTGGTCTGACCAGTACTGTACACAGTATTCCATGTGTGGTCTGACCAGTACTGTACACAGTATTCTATGTGTGGTCTGACCAGTACTGTACACAGTATTCTATGTGTGGTCTGACCAGTACTGTACGCAGTATTCTATGTGTGGTCTGACCAGTACTGTACGCAGTATTCTATGTGTGGTCTGACCAGTACTGTACACAGTATTCCATGTGTGGTCTGACCAGTACTGTACACAGTATTCCATGTGTGGTCTGACCAGTACTGTACACAGTATTCCATGTGTGGTCTGACCAGTACTGTACACAGTATTCTATGTGTGGTCTGACCAGTACTGTACACAGTATTCTATGTGTGGTCTGATCAGTACTGTACACAGTATTCTATGTGTGGTCTGACTAGTGATTTGTACAGCGGTAGAATTATTTCCTTGTTCCTATGCCCCTATTGATGCCCCCCATGATTTTATTTGCCTTGGCAGCAGCTGCCCGACACTGGTCACTACAGCTAAATCTACTGTTAACTAAGACCCCCAAGTCCTTTTCCATGTCAGTCATCCCAAATGTGCTCCCATTTAATACATAATCCCAGCCCGGATTTTTCTTCCCCATGTGCATTACCTTACATTTATCAGTGTTGAACCTCAGCTGCCTCTTCCCAGCCCAAACCTACAACCTATCCAGATCCATTTGTAACAATGCACTGTCCTCTGTTGTGTTATCTACTATACACAGTGCACAGTTCTCTATTGTGTTTACCACTTTACAGAGTTTAGTATCATCTGCAAAGATTGCTACTTTACAATTCAACCCCTCTACAAGGTCATTATTAATTAAATAGGACAGAACCCAAGTTTGACCCCAGTGGTCCCCACTAGTAACAGTCACCCAATCAGAATAAGTACCATTAATAACCACCCTCTGTTTCCTATCACTGAACCAGTTACTTACCCACTTCTCCCCCAGCTCAATCCTTCTCATTTTATGCACCAACCTTTTATCTGGCACCGTATCAAATGCTTTGGAAAAATCCAGATATCCGACATCCAGTGATTGCCCCTGGTCTGGAGCTCACCTCCTCATAAAAGCTGATCAGGTGACAGGACCGATCCCTCATAAAGCCATGTGATATGGGGTCATACATTCATTTTTATCAAGATATTCTAAAATAGCATCTCTTAGAAAACCCTCAAACAATTTATATACAATGGAGGTTAAACTAACAGGTCTATAATTCCCGGGGTCATCTTTTGTCCCCTTCTTAAATATTGGCACCACAGCTGCCAGGCGCCAGTCCTGGGGAACAGTCCCTGATACGATAGAGTCCCTGAATATTAATTAGGGGTCTGTCTATTCACGGGGGGTGAATGCCATCTGGACCTGGTGATTTGCCTATTTAGATTTGTTTGTAGGGAATGTCCTCATCACATATGTCCTATCTTATAAGGCCATTCCCAGTGTGTCAGGTGGCTGATCCCAGAGAACAATAGCTCGTATCCACACACAGCCGTGTCCCAGACACCGCATCATTCCTGACTTTCCTTAGCTATGTCACATGGACAGCTCTCCGTATGGCGCCTCCTACCTCTCCCCGCACCAGGAGTCATCTTGGAGAAGGTAATATGGCGGCTGAGCGTGATCACTGCGGCGTTAACCCTTCAGGTGCTGTGTGGACGCGATTCTTCTTGCTTAATGTTGTGTGACCTGTGTGAACATCCTAGAGCAGCCCCAGAGGGGAACAACTCCATCCAGACCTGGGGCGGCCATGTTGTCTGTGTGATTATTCCCTTCCCTTGTATCTGTGGGATAGTGTATAATCTTTAATTACTGCACACCCCCAACTTATTTCATATCTACTCACCTCCAGAGCTGCACTCACTATTCTGCTGTTACATGTCATATCCTCCAGAGCTGCACTCGCTATTCTGCTGTTACATGTCATATCCTCCAGAGCTGCACTCACTATTCTGCTGTTACATGTCATATCCTCCAGAGCTGCACTCACTATTCTGCTGTTACATCCTGTCTTATCCTCCAGGGCTGCACTCACTATTCTGCTGTTACATGTCATATCCTCCAGAGCTGCACTCACTATTCTGCTGTTACATGTCCTATCCTCCAGAGCTGCACTCACTATTCTGCATTTACATCATGTCATATCCTCCAGAGCTGCACTCACTATTCTGCATTTACATCATGTCTTATCCTCCAGGGCTGCACTCACTATTCTGCTGTTACATGTCATATCCTCCAGAGCTGCACTCACTATTCTGCTGTTACATCATGTCTTATCCTCTAGAGCTGCACTCACTATTCTGCTGTTACATGTCATATCCTCCAGAGCTGCACTCACTATTCTGCTGTTACATCATGGTTGTCTATGGAGTCTGAGCATTCTCCTTCTGTAGATGTATGAGGTCCCGGTGCTCTTTGCTGTGTGGGTGCCGTGTCCTTGTGTTCTCTGTGTGACCACTAGGGGCACTTTAATAACCATTTTTTTCCATTATCAAGGAACTTACCCTGGGGTAACTACCCCTCGGACACAGGACAGCTGTTTAGGCTGCCAAGCGCATTGAACAGGTGAAGCATCTTGTGGCTCTGCCCCGCTCCCCTCCCCCTGTGCTGGGATACCCCGCTACTTACTGGGTGCCTCTGTGCTTTGTGGCTGCGCTGTGTGAATGTGTCCATGTTCCTATGACCCCTGCAGTGAGATGCCGCTTCCAGCTTGGCCCCTGTCTTCTGCCTCCTTGTACCAGTCATGTGCCCGTCCTGACAGAATTGTGCGTTATTCCTCCCCTCCCCCATCAGAACCAACTCGGATTCTGCCCTGCACACCAGCGTGATGAACCCTGCCTCCCAGGAGCCGTACCCAGGACCATCACAGGGGGTCCCCACCCCCAACCGGAGGAGTGGTAAGTGTCACGGCACCCCACCTATTTATATCGGGTACTGCTGTAACAGCAGTACAGAGTATTTAAGGTCAGTGGACTTCATTGGATTTATTTACATTCAAATGGGAGGAGCTAGGGTAACATGTAACCAATCAAAGCAGAGCATGTATAGGCGGCAGTCACGTTGGTGCCTCACGCTGTCCGTCGTCTCTTGCAGCCTTCCCGTTCAGCGTTCCAGCAATAGAGGAATCTCAGACGGATGGCACGCACCTACTGACCCCATGTGACGCCAAAAAAGTGAGTGACATGTGTATGACTGGCAGCTGGCGCCATGATTGTAAATGATTGGTTGTAAATGTTCCTCCTGTGCCCTCTCCACAGATGCCCTCTGCCTCTGGTCGGCCCAAGTCCTGCGAGGTCCCCGGGATTAAGTGAGTATCACAGGAGCGGGGCTGACCCTAATGGGGGCCAAGACATCCTCCTCACCCTCTGTCTTCACTTTTCAGCATTTACCCATCAGTAGACCAGCCTGCCAGCGTCCCCCCAGTCGCCTCAGTTCTTAATACTGGGGGGTCACTACCGGACCTGACCAACCTCCACTTCCCATCCCCTTTGCCCACCCCCCTGGACCCAGATGAGTCAGGATTCAGCAGCTTGAGTGGTGGGAGCAGCACCGGGAACCTGACCAGCACCATGACCCATCTGGGCATCAGTAGAATGGGGTTACCCCCCGGATTTGATTCAGGTACAGAGAACACCCTGCTCTTATGTCCAAATACATCACGCCCCCATATACTGTATACAGTATATTGTCATCATATACATCACATCCCCGTATATATACTGTCCTGTCATATACATTACATCCCCTATATACTGTCCTGTCCTTATATACATTACATCCTCTATATACTGTCCTGTCATCATATACATTACATCCCTGTATATATACTGTCCTTTCATCATATACATTACATCCCCTATATACTGTCCTGTCCTCATATACATCCCAGCCATTATATACTGTCCTTTCATCATATACATTACATCCCCTATATACTGTCCTGTCCTCATATACATCCCAGCCCCTATATACTGTCCTGTAATTATATACATTACATCCCCTATATACTGTCCTGTCCTCATATACATCCCAGCCCCTATATACTGTCCTGTAATTATATACATTACATCTCCCTATATACTGTCCTGTCATCATATACATCACATCCCCGTATGTATACTGTCCTGTCATATACATTACATCCCCTATATACTGTCCTGTAATTATATACATTACATCCCCCTATATACTGTCCTGTCCTTATATACATTACATCCCCTATATACTGTCCTGTCATCATATACATCCCAGCCCCTATATACTGTCCTGTCCTCATATACATCCCAGCCCCTATATACTGTCCTGTCCTCATATACATCCCAGCCCCTATATACTGTCCTGTCCTCATATACATCACAGCCCCTATATACTGTCCTGTCATCATATACATTACATCCCCTATATACTGTCCTGTCATCATATACATCCCAGCCCCTATATACTGTCCTGTCATCATATACATTACATCCCCTATATACTGTCCTGTCATCATATACATCCCAGCCCTTATATACTGTCCTGTCCTCATATACATCTCAGCCCCTATATACTGTCCTGTCATCATATACATCCAAGCCCCTATATACTGTCCTGTCCTCATATACATTACATCCCCCTATATACTGTCCTGTCCTCATACATCCCAGCCCTTATATACTGTCCTGTCATCATATACATTACAGCCCCTATATACTGCCCTGTCATCATATACATCCCAGCCCCTATATACTGTCCTGTCATCATATACATCCCAGCCCCTATATACTGCCCTGTCATCATATACATCCCAGTCCTTATATACTGTCCTTTCATCATATACATTACATCCCCTATATACTGTCCTTTCATCATATACATTACATCCCCTATATACTGTCCTGTCCTCGTACATCCCAGCCCCTATATACTGTCCTGTCCTCATATACATTACATCCCCTATATACTGTCCTGTCATCAGATACATCCCAGCCCCTATATACTGTCCTGTAATTATATACATCCCAGTCCTTATATACTGTCCTTTCATCATATACATTACATCCCCTATATACTGTCCTGTCCTCATACATCCCAGCCCCTATATACTGTCCTGTCCTCATATACATTACATCCCCTATATACTGTCCTGTCATCAGATACATCCCAGCCCCTATATACTGTCCTGTCATCATATACATCCCAGCCCCTATATACTGTCCTGTCATCAGATACATCCCAGCCCCTATATGCTGTCCTGTCATCATATACATTACATCCCCTATATACTGCCCTGTCATCATATACATCCCAGCCCCTATATACTGTCCTGTCATCATATACATCCCAGCCCCTATATACTGCCCTGTCATCATATACATCCCAGTCCTTATATACTGTCCTTTCATCATATACATTACATCCCCTATATACTGTCCTGTCCTCATACATCCCAGCCCCTATATACTGTCCTGTCCTCATATACATTACATCCCCTATATACTGTCCTGTCATCAGATACATCCCAGCCCCTATATACTGTCCTGTCATCATATACATTACATCCCCTATATACTGTCCTGTCATCATATACATTACAGCCCCTATATACTGCCCTGTCATCATATACATCCCAGTCCTTATATACTGTCCTGTCATCATATACATCTCAGCCCCTATATACTGTCCTGTCCTCGTATACATCCCAGCCCTTATATACTGTCCTGTCATCATATACATTACAGCCCCTATATACTGTCCTGTCCTCCTATACATCCCAGCCCCTATATACTGCCCTGTCATCATATACATCCCAGTCCTTATATACTGTCCTGTCATCATATACATCCCAGCCCCTATATACTGCCCTGTCATCATATACATCCCAGTCCTTATATACTGTCCTGTCATCATATACATCTCAGCCCCTATATACTGTCCTGTCCTCATATACATTACATCCCCTATATACTGTCCTGTCATCATATACATTACAGCCCCTATATACTGTCCTGTCCTCCTATACATCCCAGCCCCTATATACTGTCCTGTCATCAGATACATCCCAGCCCCTATATGCTGTCCTGTCATCATATACATTACATCCCCTATATACTGTCCTGTCATCATATACATTACATCCCCTATATACTGCCCTGTAATCATATACATCCCAGCCCTTATATACTGCCCTGTAATTATATACATCCCAGCCCTTATATACTGCCCTGTCCTCATATACATTACATCCCATCCCCCCTCACACTCCAGACCTCGCCTCATGATCAGCCCTTGTTTCTTTCTCTCTCTGGTTCCAGGTTTCCCATCCTCGGCCGCTGTACAGAATTCTCTCAGTCGTCAGTCGCTGCAGTCATCGCTGAGTAACCCGAACCTCCAGACGTCGCTCAGTAGCGCCTCCCTGCAGACGTCTTATAGTAACCCGTCCCTGCAGTCGTCCCTCAGCAGTCAGTCTCTGCCGTCTTCTCTCAGCAATCATTCCCTGTCCCCCTCGGCCAGCAGCCACAGCCTGCCCTCTGCCTACAGTACCCCGTCCTCCCCGTCTTCATCCTCCTCGTCCTCCTTCCCTCCTCTGGCCTCCGCCTCACTGAACACCTCCCCTCGGCGCAGGGTCCCGCTCAGCCCGCTTACATTGCCGATGGCTGGTGACTCCAGGAGGCCGCACCAGAAGCAGTTCTCGCCCACCATGTCGCCCACGCTGACGTCCATTACCCAGGTAAAGTCTGGGGAGATCAGTCTCCTTCCTCTGGATCCACCAGAGCCGCTCTCATGTATTCTTCTTGTCTATTCTAGGGGGTCCCTCTGGACACCAGTAAAATGCCAGCGGAACAGAGACTGCCGCCTTACCACTATAACCACCCCAATTTATTGCACCAGTCCCAGCAGCCTCTGCACCATCCTCATCAACCGGCACATAATTCCCAGCAGTCGGTGCACCATTCCCAGCAGTCGGTCCATGACTCCCAGCAGCCTCTGCATCAATCCCAGCAGACAATGCATAATTCCCAACAGCTTCATTCCCAACAGCCAATCCATGACTCCCAGCAGCCTCTGCACCAGTCCCAACAGTCTTTACGCCAGTCCCAGAATGCCCAGCCGAGCATGCAGAACCATCAGCCGTCATCACAACAAGCCCCCCAGACCATGAACCAACATGGCCCATCTGTAATGGGGGAGGTTTCCCAGAAGCCTTTGCCACAATCCTCCCACAAGAACAATCATGGGGTTGCATCAGGCATGCAGCCGTACCCGTTCCAGCAGAACTCCGGAGGATCGTTCTACCAGCCGCCTCTGGGAGACTACTCTCTGAATAATGTAAGTAATCAGGGGTCTGTGTCCCCCATGACCCAGTGTGCTCTCACTGACTGTCTCCTCTGTTCTGTCCGCAGTCTCTGCTCAGCAGTCTCTTCGATGACTGTGATTTACAGCTGTCGGCTCAGCAGGCCAGCACTCTGTCACAGCAGGTATGGCGCCAGCTTCATCTCCTACCACTAAAGGGTGCAGTAACGGGAGGGGGCAACAGTTGCATTGCCATAGGTTAACCCTTCGGCTGTCAATGCATGATGGGAGTTGTGGTTTTGAACACTACTTAAGGCAATGTTTCCCAACCAGGGTGCCTCCAGCTGTTGTAAAACTACAACTCCCAGCACGCCCGGACAGCCAACGGCTGTCCGGGCATGCTGGGAGTTGTAGTTTTGCAACAGCTGGAGGCACCCTGGTTGGGAAACACTGACTTAAAGGGGTTTTTCAGGGAAAAACTTTTTTTTTTCATATATCAACTGGCTCCAGAGAACTACTTCTATTAAAAAAATCTTAATCCTTTCAGTACTCATGAGCTGCTGAATTTGAGTTGTTCTTTTCTAAGTGCTCTCTCTGAAACGTGTCTCGGGAACCGCCCAGTTTAGAAGCAAATCCCCATAGCAAACCTCTTCTACTCGGTGCAGTTCCCGAGACAAGCAGAGATGTCAGCAGAGAGCACTGTTGCCAGACAGAAAACAACAACTCAACTTCAGCAGCTGATAATTAATGAAAGGATTAAGATTTTTTTTTTAATAGAGGTAATATGCAAATCTTTTTAACTTTCTGGAGCCAGTTGATATAAAAAAGTTTTTTTCCTGGAATACCCCTTTAAGGGTTCTGATGTCTGTGCTTAGTTTGAGCAGTGTAACATGGTGGAGGGCGGCCGCCTGGGCCTGGGCAGCAGCTGCTTTCATGGAGAGTTTCCCCCGATGCAGAACTCCGGCTCCTCTCAGTCCTTGAAGAAAATGAACAACAGCAACTGCAGCCGTCACGACCCAATCCCCAACATCATCCTGACAGGTGGGTGTGCGCCCTCCCGGCGGTGTCCGTCCTTCTTATACCCCCCCCCCCCCATAACACTCTTCTCCCGCCTCTTCCTTAGCTGTGGACTCCCCTCCCGGCTTCTCCAAAGAGATCACCAGCGCATTGTCTGCCGTCCCCGGCTTCGAGATGGATCAATCTCTGGGCCTTGAGGAAGATCTTAACATTGAGCCCCTCACTCTGGACGGACTTAATATGCTCAGCGACCCCTACGCCCCCCTGACAGACTCCTTAGTGGAGGATTCTTTCCGCTCTGACCGTCTGCAGTGAAGAGTTTACTGTTTGTCCGAGTGCGGTGGTCAGCTGTCCAACATGGAGGACGGAGGGAAGAGAGACGAGTGAGGAACGTCAGTCAGCTCAGGACCCTTCTGTCCGCGGGGAAGCCGACTGTCCGGAGCTGTGCTCACGTGATGGGGGACATCAGCCCCCCCCCCCAGACCTGTGTCCGGTCCTGCAGCACCCGATGGGTGACGGTGAACGCTCAGTGTAACATATTGTAAATTCACATTTGTCAGAACAATCTATTTTATTATGTCTGCCCCTGCAGTGGGAGGATGTTTTTGGGTTTTTTAGAGAAGAATATATTTTATTGCCCGAGTCTGTAACTAATATATTTTATTATCCATTGCTAAAATGAGAAATGTCTATGACCTGCGACAAAACGAAAGAACTTTAACCCGATTCACTTTGTTAGCACTTAAAAGGAGCGGAGGATTTTCTCTCTTCTCCTCAGTAGATCATCATAGGTAGAACCACCATCTCTACGGAGGTGACCCTGCCGCCGCTGAGGTCATGTGACCCCATACAGCCATGACTAGGTCTCTCACCTCACCCATATGAAGGAGGTCTCTTATACTTCAGGCAGTGGTCCCTGTGTAGGATGAGCCCCTTTTGCATTCTCTGTCGCAGGTATCTCTGGATTTTTTAAAATCTTTTATAAATGTGTTCTTCTTCCTATGACTTCGGTGGAGGGTCACACAAGTATGGCTGTTGCCCTGTGTTTAGCGCTGACTTATGAGTGGGGCTTATTGGCCATGTTGTAGTCCCGATAGCGTTGTGCTGTCCATGACTTACATGTCACGCATCCTCATAAACTCTTAGTAACAATGTGCCTTCAATCCGTCAGCTCCATCCTACGTGGGGCCATTTCTCCCATCATAAGTTCAGCTGCTATCCAGGTAACACGGCCTCACATCCCGCACAGCGCAGCTTCTATCCAGGTATCGCGGCCTCACATCCCGCACAGCGCAGCTTCTATCCAGGTAACACGGCCTCACATCCCGCACAGCGCAGCTTCTATCCAGGTAACATGGCCTCACATCCCGCACAGCGCAGCTTCTATCCAGGTATCGCGGTGTCACATCCCGCACAGCGCAGCTTCTATCCAGGTAACACGGCCTCACATCCCGCACAGCGCAGCTTCTATCCAGGTATCGCGGCCTCACATCCCGCACAGCGCAGCTTCTATCCAGGTATCGCGGCCTCACATCCCGCACAGCGCAGCTTCTATCCAGGTAACATGGCCTCACATCCCGCACAGCGCAGCTTCTATCCAGGTATCGCGGCCTCACATCCCGCACAGCGCAGCTTCTATCCAGGTATCGCGGCCTCACATCCCGCACAGCGCAGCTTCTATCCAGGTAACATGGCCTCACATCCCGCACAGCGCAGCTTCTATCCAGGTATCGCGGCCTCACATCCCGCACAGCGCAGCTTCTATCCAGGTAACATGGCCTCACATCCCGCACAGCGCAGCTTCTATCCAGGTATCGCGGCCTCACATCCCGCACAGCGCAGCTTCTATCCAGGTAACACGGCCTCACATCCCGCACAGCGCAGCTTCTATCCAGGTATCGCGGCCTCACATCCCGCACAGCGCAGCTTCTATCCAGGTATCGCGGCCTCACATCCCGCACAGCGCAGCTTCTATCCTGGTAACATGGCCTCACATCCCGCACAGCGCAGCTTCTATCCAGGTAACATGGCCTCACATCCCGCACAGCGCAGCTTCTATCCAGGTATTGCGGCCTCACATCCCGCACAGCGCAGCTTCTATCCAGGTAACATGGCCTCACATCCCGCACAGCGCAGCTTCTATCCAGGTATCGCGGCCTCACATCCCGCACAGCGCAGCTTCTATCCAGGTAACATGGCCTCACATCCCGCACAGTGCAGCTTCTTTCCAGGTATTGCGGCATCACATCCCGCACAGCGCAGCTTCTATCCAGGTAACATGGCCTCACATCCCGCACAGCGCAGCTTCTATCCAGGTATTGCGGCATCACATCCCGCACAGCGCAGCTTCTATCCAGGTAACATGGCCTCACATCCCGCACAGCGCAGCTTCTATCCAGGTAACATGGCCTCACATCCCGCACAGCGCAGCTTCTATCCAGGTAACATGGCCTCACATCCCGCACAGCGCAGCTTCTATCCAGGTATCGCGGCCTCACATCCCGCACAGTGCAACTTCTATCCAGGTAACATGGCATCACATCCCGCACAGCGCAGCTTCTATCCTGGTATCATGGTGTCACGTCCCACCCAGCACAGCTGCTATACCAGTAACACTGTCACGTCCCGTCCACCAAAGCTTCTATCCAGGGATCACGGAGTCACATCATGGCCAGCACAGCTTCTATCCAGGTAACATGGCGTCCCGGCCAGTGCAGCTTTTATCCAGGTAAAACAGCGTCACATGGCCAGCGCAGCTTCTATCCAGGTAAAATGGCTTCTCGTTCCGCCCAGCGCAGCTTCTGTGCAGGTTACAATGTCACGTCCCACCCAGCGCAGCTTCTATACAGGTAAAATGGCTTCTCGTTCCGCCCAGCGCAGCTTCTGTCCAGGTTACAGTGTCACGTCCCTATTGGCACAGCTGCTATCCCGGTAACGCACCGTCGCGTCCCGCCAAGCGCACTTTATATATTGCTATATACATTCATTCTCCCTATTCCCACAACATTTCCACCTGAGGTCCACACAACTTTCCTACATTTCTTAATATTTTTTTTTAGAAAAATAAACGTATTTATTTACTCCTGATTTTACAGGCAAAACATAGAGGCGGTGTGTTTTATCTGGCGCCCTCTTTCCTACGCCCCGCGATAGATCTGACATCACCGCTTCCATCCCCATTAAAGGAAAAAAAGACCTTGTCCGTTCACTTTTATAAACCTGCTGTATAAATGTATATATTTGTATGGAAGTCGTCCTTTTTATAAGATAGCAAAAATAAAAGAGAAAAATCACAAAAGGGGCGTGGACTTTACCTTTGCGCCGATGCTCGCTGGTAAGAGGAATTTTCTTTGTTTACAGCAGTGTTTCCCAACCAGGGTGTCTCCAGCTGTTGCAAAACCAACTCCCAGCATGCCCCAACAGCCCATTGGCTGTCCGGGCATGCTGGGAGTTGTAGTTTTGCAACAGCTGGAGGCATCCTGGTTAGAAAACACTGGTTTACAGGGATGTACACCAATACACCTGATGAAGGGGCTGAGGAAGGAGCCCTGAAACGTGTTGTGCTTGTTTTAATTCACCACAAACTAATTATAAAACCAAACAACGCGTTTCATGGCCCGTTCAGGTGTATTATTGTGTATGGCCAGTTCTCCTGACTAAGGGGCTCCGTGTTGTGTTTGGTTTTATAATTAAAGTTTGTTGTGAATTAAACCTTTTTTGCCTGGTGGATTTTGCCATACAACAGGATTCTTATCCTCTCTGGACTCCATGGGGGACATTTATCATTGTTTGCTTTTCTATTCCTTTTTTTTGTAATTTTTTTTCTTATATTCTTTTTGCGTTTGTGCGACTTATTACCTGTTAAATATCTTTCACATAAGCTATTTTTATTTTTATGCTTTGGTAATGGCTTTTTCTGCTCCATGTCTGAGCTGGAGTAAATTTTGTAGGTTTTTTTAAGTAATGCGATTTTTTTTCGACTTTCGCACTTGATATATCTCTGACCATTGCAAGTCAAAAATCACTTTTTGCTTTGGTAAGCAAGATTTTTATTTTTTGCTTAGGACACTGCACAATCAAAAGGTCGCACGTGCGACAATTTTAAGCAAAAAAAAAAACCTAAATGCTTTGATAAATGTCCCCCATGTGATCCAGAGCTGATCACACAAAAAACTATTATATAGAGTACAGTGCTCAAATAATGGTGAACGAGCCAAAAAATCTAATTATGTCAAATTACTGATCCCCCAGCACTGCTCCCCATCCCGTCCTCAGCACTGCTCCCCATCCCGTCCTCAGCACTGCTCCCCATCCCGTCCTCAGCACTGCTCCCCATCCTGTTCCTAGTCCTCAGCACTGCTCCCCATCTCATCCCTAGTCCTCAGCACTGCTCCCCATCCCGTCCTCAGCACTGCTCCCCATCCCGTCCTCAGCACTGCTCCCCATCCCATCCTCAGCACTGCTCCCCATCCCATCCTCAGCACTGCTCCCCATCCCGTCCTCAGCACTGCTCCCCATCCCATCCTCAGCACTGCTCCCCATCCCGTCCTCAGCACTGCTCCCCATCCCATCCTCAGCACTGCTCCCCATCCCGTCCTCAGCACTGCTCCCCATCCCATCCTCAGCACTGCTCCCCATCCCGTCCTCAGCACTGCTCCCCATCCTGTTCCTAGTCCCCAGCACTGCTCCTTATCCCTAGTGCTCAGCACTGCTCCCCATCCTGTTCCTAGTCCCCAGCACTGCTCCCCATCCTGTTCCTAGTCCTCAGCACTGCTCCCCATCCTGTTCCTAGTCCTCAGCACTGCTCCCCATCCCGTCCTCAGCACTGCTCCCCATCCCGTCCTCAGCACTGCTCCCCATCCCATCCTCAGCACTGCTCCCCATCCCATCCTCAGCACTGCTCCCCATCCTGTTCCTAGTCCCCAGCACTGCTCCCCATCCCGTTCCTAGTCCTCGGCACTGCTCCCCATCCTGTTCCTAGTCCCCAGCACTGCTCCCCATCCTGTTCCTAGTCCTCGGCACTGCTCCCCATCCTGTTCCTAGTCCCCGGCACTGCTCCCCATCCCGTTCCTAGTCCCCGGCACTGCTCCCCATCCCGTTCCTAGTCCTCGGCACTGCTCCCCATCCCATTCCTAGTCCTCGGCACTGCTCCCCATCCTGTTCCTAGTCCCCAGCACTGCTCCCCATCCCGTTCCTAGTCCTCAGCACTGCTCCCCATCCTGTTCCTAGTCCCCAGCACTGCTCCCCATCCTGTTCCTAGTCCCCAGCACTGCTCCCCATCCTGTTCCTAGTCCCCAGCACTGCTCCCCATCCCGTCCTCAGCACTGCTCCCCATCCCATCCTCAGCACTGCTCCCCATCCTGTTCCTAGTCCCCAGCACTGCTCCTCATCCCTAGTCCTCAGCACTGCTCCCCATCTCATCCCTAGTCCCCAGCACTGCTCCCCATCCTGTTCCTAGTCCCCAGCACTGCTCCCCATCCTGTTCCTAGTCCTCGGCACTGCTCCCCATCCCGTTCCTAGTCCTCGGCACTGCTCCCCATCCTGTTCCTAGTCCCCAGCACTGCTCCCCATCCTGTTCCTAGTCCCCAGCACTGCTCCCCATCCCGTCCTCAGCACTGCTCCCCATCCCATCCTCAGCACTGCTTCCCATCCCATCCTCAGCACTGCTCCCCATCCCATCCTCAGCACTGCTCCCCATCCCATCCTCAGCACTGCTCCCCATCCTGTTCCTAGTCCCCAGCACTGCTCCTCATCCCTAGTCCTCAGCACTGCTCCCCATCCCATCCTCAGCACTGCTCCCCATCCTGTTCCTAGTCCCCAGCACTGCTCCCCATCCCGTTCCTAGTCCTCGGCACTGCTCCCCATCCTGTTCCTAGTCCTCAGCACTGCTCCCCATCCCGTTCCTAGTCCTCGGCACTGCTCCCCATCCTGTTCCTAGTCCTCAGCACTGCTCCCCATCCTGTTCCTAGTCCTCAGCACTGCTCCTCATCTCATTCCTAGTCCTCAGCACTGCTCCTCATCTCATTCCTAGTCCTCAGCACCGCTCCTCATCTCATCCCTAGTCCTCAGCACCGCTCCTCATCTCATCCCTAGTCCTCAGCACTGCTCCTCATCTCATCCCTAGTCCTCCGCACTGCTCCTCATCTCATCCCTAGTCCTCGGCACGGCTCCTCATCTCATTCCTAGTCCTCGGCACGGCTCCTCATCTCATTCCTAGTCCTCGGCACGGCTCCTCATCTCATTCCTAGTCCCCGGCACGGCTCCTCATCTCATTCCTAGTCCCCGGCACGGCTCCTCATCTCGTCCCTAGTCCCCGGCACTGCTCCTCATCTCGTCCCTAGTCCCCAGCACGGCTCCTCATCTCGTCCCTAGTCCCCAGCACGGCTCCTCATCTCGTCCCTAGTCCCCAGCACGGCTCCTCATCTCGTCCCTAGTCCCCAGCACGGCTCCTCATCTCGTCCCTAGTCCCCAGCACTGCTCCTCATCTCGTCCCTAGTCCCCAGCACTGCTCCTCATCTCGTCCCTAGTCCCCAGCACTGCTCCTCATCTCGTCCCTAGTCCCCAGCACTGCTCCTCATCTCGTCCCTAGTCCCCAGCACTGCTCCTCATCTCGTCCCTAGTCCTTGGCACGGCTCCTCATCTCGTCCCTAGTCCCCGACACGGCTCCTCATCTCATCCCTAGTCCCCAGCACGGCTCCTCATCTCATCCCTAGTCCTCAGCACGGCTCCTCATCTCATCCCTAGTCCCCAGCACGGCTCCTCATCTCGTCCCTAGTCCCCAGCACTGCTCCTCATCTCGTCCCTAGTCCCCAGCACTGCTCCTCATCTCGTCCCTAGTCCCCAGCACGGCTCCTCATCTCGTCCCTAGTCCCCAGCACTGCTCCTCATCTCGTCCCTAGTCCCCAGCACTGCTCCTCATCTCGTCCCTAGTCCCCAGCACTGCTCCTCATCTCGTCCCTAGTCCCCAGCACTGCTCCTCATCTCGTCCCTAGTCCCCAGCACTGCTCCTCATCTCGTCCCTAGTCCCCAGCACTGCTCCTCATCTCGTCCCTAGTCCCCAGCACTGCTCCTCATCTCGTCCCTAGTCCCCAGCACGGCTCCTCATCTCGTCTCTATTATGGCTCCCCCATAACCTGTGGTGAGAAATGGATCAGTTACCCATGGCAACCCATCAGATTCCAGTTTATATCAGAAGCCTGTTTAAAAATGTAAAGAAGCGATCTGATTGGTTGCTATGGGAAACTGCACCACTTACTCTACACAGGTTCTGAAGAATCTTCTCAATGGCTCCAGATGCAGTAGAAAGTGTTAAAAGGAGAATGAGACCCCGATCTCCCAGCACTGTCCCCACCTCAGAAAAGGAACAGACTGTGTAGGAGGCACCCGGAGCCCCCGACACACCCGCCCCAACATACAGTCCCATGTAAATACCATCACTCCCCCCAGCATACAGCCCCATGTAAATACCATCACTCCCCCAGTATACAGCCCCATGTAAATACAATCACTCCCCCAGTATACAGCCCCATGTAAATACAATCACTCCCCCAGTATACAGCCCCATGTAAATACAATCACTCCCCCAGTATACAGCCCCATGTAAATACAATCACTCCCCCAGCATACAGCCCCATGTAAATACCATCACTCTCCCCAGCATACAGCCCCATGTAAATACAATCACTCCCCCCAGCATACAGTCCCATGTAAATACAATCACTCCCCCCAGCATACAGCCCCATGTAAATACAATCACTCCCCCAGCATACAGCCCCATGTAAATACAATCACTCCCCCAGCATACAGCCCCATGTAAATACAATCACTCCCCCAGTATACAGCCCCATGTAAATACAATCACTCCCCCAGTATACAGCCCCATGTAAATACAATCACTCCCCCAGCATACAGCCCCATGTAAATACCATCACTCCCCCCAGCATACAGTCCCATGTAAATACCATCCCTCCCCCAACATGCAGTCCCATGTCAATACCATCCCTCCCCCAGCATACAGTCCCATGTAAATACCATCACTCCCCCCAGCATACAGACCCATGTAAATACCATCACTCCCCCAGCATACAGCCCCATGTAAATACCATCACTCCCCCAGCATACAGCCCCATGTAAATACCATCACTCCCCCCAGCATACAGTCCCATGTAAATACCATCTCTCCCCCAACATGCAGTCCCATGTCAATACCATCCCTCCCCCCAGCATACAGTCCCATGTAAATACCATCCCTCCCCCAACATGCAGTCCCATGTCAATACCATCCCTCCCCCCAGCATACAGTCCCATGTAAATACCATCACTCCCCCCAGAATACAGACCCATGTAAATACCATCACTCCCCCAGCATACAGCCCCATGTAAATACCATCACTCCCCCAGCATACAGCCCCATGTAAATACCATCACTCCCCCCAGCATACAGTCCCATGTAAATACCATCCCTCCCCCAACATGCAGTCCCATGTCAATACCATCCCTCCCCCCAGCATACAGTCCCATGTAAATACCATCACTCCCCCCAGCATACAGTCCCATGTAAATACCATCACTCCCCCCCAGCATACAGTCCCATGTAAATATCATCACTCCCCCCCAGCATACAGTCCCATGTAAATACCATCACTCCCCCAGCATACAGTCCCATGTAAATACCATCACTCCCCCAGCATACAGTCCCATGTAAATACCATCACTCCCCCACTATACAGTCCCATGTAAATACCATCACTGCCCCAGCATACAGTCCCATGTAAATACCATCACTCCCCCAACATACAGTCCCATGTAAATACCATCACTGCCCCAGCATACAGTCCCATGTAAATACCATCACTCCCCCCAGCATACAGTCCCATGTAAATACCATCACTCCCCCAGCATACAGTCCCATGTAAATACCATCACTGCCCCACTATACAGTCCCATGTAAATACCATCACTCCCCCAGCATACAGCCCCATGTAAATACCATAACTGCCCCAGCATACAGTCCCATGTAAATACCATAACTGCCCCAGCATACAGTCCCATGTAAATACCATCACTGCCCCAGCATACAGTCCCATGTAAATACCATCACTCCCCCCAGCATACAGCCCCATGTAAATACCATCACTCCCCCAGCATACAGCCCCATGTAAATACCATCACTCCCCCAGCATACAGTCCCATGTACATACCATCACTCCCCCAACATGCAGTCCCATGTCAATACCATCCCTCCCCCCAGCATACAGTCCCATGTAAATACCATCACTCCCCCCAGCATACAGTCCCATGTAAATACCATCCCTCCCCCAGCATACAGTCCCATGTAAATACCATCACTCCCCCAGCATACAGTCCCATGTAAATATCATCACTCCCCCAGCATACAGTCCCATGTAAATACCATCACTCCCCCAGCATACAGTCCAATGTAAATACCATCACTCCCCCACTATACAGTCCCATGTAAATACCATCACTGCCCCAGCATACAGTCCCATGTAAATACCATCACTCCCCCAACATACAGTCCCATGTAAATACCATCACTCCCCCAACATACAGTCCCATGTAAATACCATCACTCCCCCCAGCATACAGCCCCATGTAAATACCATAACTGCCCCAGCATACAGTCCCATGTAAATACCATCACTGCCCCAGCATACAGTCCCATGTAAATACCATCACTCCCCCCAGCATACAGCCCCATGTAAATACCATCACTCCCCCAGCATACAGTCCCATGTACATACCATCACTCCCCCAACATGCAGTCCCATGTCAATACCATCCCTCCCCCCAGCATACAGTCCCATGTAAATACCATCCCTCCCCCCAGCATACAGTCCCATGTAAATACCATCCCTCCCCCCAGCATACAGTCCCATGTAAATACCATCACTCCCCCAGCATACAGTCCCATGTAAATATCATCACTCCCCCAGCATACAGTCCCATGTAAATACCATCACTCCCCCACTATACAGTCCCATGTAAATACCATCACTCCCCCCAGCATACAGTCCCATGTAAATACCATCACTCCCCCAGCATACAGTCCCATGTAAATACCATCACTCCCCCAGCATACAGTCCCATGTAAATACCATCACTCCCCCAACATACAGTCCCATGTAAATACCATCACTCCCCCAACATACAGTCCCATGTAAATACCATCACTCCCCCCAGCATACAGTCCCATGTAAATACCATCACTCCCCCCAGCATACAGCCCCATGTAAATACCATCACTCCCCCAACATACAGTCCCATGTAAATACCATCACTCCCCCAACATACAGTCCCATGTAAATACCATCACTCCCCCAACATACAGTCCCATGTAAATACCATCACTCCCCCAACATACAGTCCCATGTAAATACCATCACTCCCCCAACATACAGTCCCATGTAAATACCATCACTCCCCCCAGCATACAGTCCCATGTAAATACCATCACTCCCCCCAGCATACAGCCCCATGTAAATACCATCACTGCCCCAGCATACAGTCCCATGTAAATACCATCACTCCCCCCAGCATACAGTCCCATGTAAATACCATCACTCCCCCAGCATACAGTCCCATGTAAATACCATCACTCCCCCCAGCATACAGTCCCATGTAAATACCATCACTCCCCCCAGCATACAGTCCCATGTAAATACCATCACTCCCCCCAGCATACAGTCCCATGTAAATACCATCACTCCCCAGCATACAGTCCCATGTAAATACCAGCATACAGTCCCATGTAAATACCATCACTCCCCCCAGCATACAGTCCCATGTAAATACCATCACTCCCCCCAGCATACAGTCCCATGTAAATACCATCACTCCCCCCAGCATACAGTCCCATGTAAATACCATCACTCCCCCAGCATACAGTCCCATGTAAATACCATCACTCTCCCAGCATACAGTCCCATGTAAATACCATCACTCCCCCCAGCATACAGTCCCATGTAAATACCATCACTCCCCCCAGCATACAGTCCCATGTAAATACCATAACGACTGCCCCAGCATACAGTCCCATGTAAATACCATCACTCCCCCCAGCATACAGCCCCATGTAAATATCATCACTCCCCCCAGTATACAGTCCCATGTAAATATCATCACTCCCCCCAGTATACAGTCCCATGTAAATACCATAACGACTGCCCCAGCATACAGTCCCATGTAAATACCATCACTCCCCCCAGCATACAGTCCCATGTAAATACCATCACTCCCCAGCATACAGTCCCATGTAAATACCATCACTCCCCCAGCATACAGTCCCATGTAAATACCATCACTCCCCCAGCATACAGTCCCATGTAAATACCATCACTCCCAGCATACAGTCCCATGTAAATATCATCACTCCCCCCAGCATACAGTCCCATGTAAATACCATCACTCCCCAGCATACAGTCCCATGTAAATACCATCACTCCCCCAGCATACAGTCCCATGTAAATACCATCACTCCCCCAGCATACAGTCCCATGTAAATACCATCACTCCCCCAGCATACAGTCCCATGTAAATACCATCACTCCCCCAGCATACAGTCCCATGTAAATACCATCACTCCCCCCAGCATACAGTCCAATGTAAATACCATCACTCCCCCCAGCATACAGTCCCATGTAAATACCATAACGACTGCCCCAGCATACAGTCCCATGTAAATACCATCACTCCCCCCAGCATACAGTCCCATGTAAATACCATCACTCCCCAGCATACAGTCCCATGTAAATACCATCACTCCCCCAGCATACAGTCCCATGTAAATATCATCACTCCCCCCAGCATACAGTCCCATGTAAATACCATCACTCCCAGCATACAGTCCCATGTAAATATCATCACTCCCCCCAGCATACAGTCCCATGTAAATACCATAACGACTGCCCCAGCATACAGTCCCATGTAAATACCATCACTCCCCCCAGCATACAGTCCCATGTAAATACCATCACTCCCCAGCATACAGTCCCATGTAAATACCATCACTCCCCCAGCATACAGTCCCATGTAAATACCATCACTCCCCCAGCATACAGTCCCATGTAAATACCATCACTCCCCCCAGCATACAGTCCCATGTAAATACCATCACTCCCCCCAGCATACAGTCCCATGTAAATACCATCACTCCCAGCATACAGTCCCATGTAAATATCATCACTCCCCCCAGCATACAGTCCCATGTAAATACCATAACGACTGCCCCAGCATACAGTCCCATGTAAATATCATCACTCCCCCCCAGCATACAGTCCCATGTAAATATCATCACTCCCAGCATACAGTCCCATGTAAATATCATCACTCCCCCCCAGCATACAGTCCCATGTAAATATCATCACTCCCCCCCAGCATACAGTCCCATGTAAATATCATCACTCCCCCCCAGCATACAGTCCCATGTAAATATCATCACTCCCCCCCAGCATACAGTCCCATGTAAATACCATCCCTCCCAGCATACAGTCCCATGTAAATATCATCACTCCCCCAGCATACAGTCCCATGTAAATATCATCACTCTCAGCATACAGTCCCATGTAAATATCATCACTCCCCCCAGCATACAGTCCCATGTAAATATCATCACTCCCCCAGCATACAGTCCCATGTAAATACCATCACTCCCCCAGCATACAGTCCCATGTAAATACCATCACTCCCCCCAGCATACAGTCCAATGTAAATACCATCACTCCCCCCAGCATACAGTCCCATGTAAATACCATAACGACTGCCCCAGCATACAGTCCCATGTAAATACCATCACTCCCCCCAGCATACAGTCCCATGTAAATACCATCACTCCCCAGCATACAGTCCCATGTAAATACCATCACTCCCCCAGCATACAGTCCCATGTAAATATCATCACTCCCCCCAGCATACAGTCCCATGTAAATACCATCACTCCCAGCATACAGTCCCATGTAAATATCATCACTCCCCCCAGCATACAGTCCCATGTAAATACCATAACGACTGCCCCAGCATACAGTCCCATGTAAATACCATCACTCCCCCCAGCATACAGTCCCATGTAAATACCATCACTCCCCAGCATACAGTCCCATGTAAATACCATCACTCCCCCAGCATACAGTCCCATGTAAATACCATCACTCCCCCAGCATACAGTCCCATGTAAATACCATCACTCCCCCCAGCATACAGTCCCATGTAAATACCATCACTCCCCCCAGCATACAGTCCCATGTAAATACCATCACTCCCAGCATACAGTCCCATGTAAATATCATCACTCCCCCCAGCATACAGTCCCATGTAAATACCATAACGACTGCCCCAGCATACAGTCCCATGTAAATATCATCACTCCCCCCCAGCATACAGTCCCATGTAAATATCATCACTCCCAGCATACAGTCCCATGTAAATATCATCACTCCCCCCCAGCATACAGTCCCATGTAAATATCATCACTCCCCCCCAGCATACAGTCCCATGTAAATACCATCCCTCCCAGCATACAGTCCCATGTAAATATCATCACTCCCCCCAGCATACAGTCCCATGTAAATATCATCACTCCCCCAGCATACAGTCCCATGTAAATACCATCACTCCCCCCAGCATACAGTCCCATGTAAATACCATAACGACTGCCCCAGCATACAGTCCCATGTAAATACCATAACGACTGCCCCATACTACAATAAGCCTGTGTTTCACACATCGCCATGCCCCTGAGTCACGTGACATTCCTCAGCGAGTTCAGTATTTAGCCTTTACCTAATGCAAAGGGCCACGTGATCATCATGTGACTGTGACGTCAAAATTCCTCTTACGCACTCCGTTCTAGCTTCTACCACATCCCGCCAATCCCCATGGTAACGTCGGCCATCCTTTCCCTGCCTGACGTCTCTATGGTGACCTGTAGCCCCTCTATGACAGCTCTATGGTGGTCTGACTGACAGCAACGAAAACAGCGGCTGTCACCCGGAGGAGCCGGGAATGTGAGGAGACTGGAGGGACACCGGGCCGGAGTACAGGGGTATGTGTGTGGGGCAGAGGTACAGAGAATGAGGGGGTCTGTGGTAGGTGAGAATGTGAGGGGTATGTAGCCTGAGGGGGACAGTCAAGGGGGGGGGAGGCAGTCCTATTCTCGGGGTGCAGTTAGGATGTGATGTGTGGGGGGGTGCAGTCCTATTCTCGGGGTGCAGTCAGGATGTGAGGTGTTGGGGGGTGCAGTCCTATTCTCGGGGTGCAGTCAGGATGTGAGGTGTTGGGGGTGCAGTCCTATTCTCGAGGTGCAGTCAGGATGTGAGGTGTTGGGGGGTGCAGTCCTATTCTCGGGGTGCAGTCAGGATGTGATGTGTTGGGGGGTGCAGTCCTATTCTCGGGGTGCAGTCAGGATGTGAGGTGTTGGGGGGTGCAGTCCTATTCTCGGGGTGCAGTCAGGATGTGAGGTGTTGGGGGGTGCAGTCCTATTCTCGGGGTGCAGTCAGGATGTGAGGTGTTGGGGGGTGCAGTCCTATTCTCGGGGTGCAGTCAGGATGTGAGGTGTTGGGGGTGCAGTCCTATTCTCGGGGTGCAGTCAGGATGTGAGGTGTTGGGGGAGTGCAGTCCTATTCTCGGGGTGCAGTCAGGATGTGAGGTGTTGGGGGTGCAGTCCTATTCTCGGGGTGCAGTCAGGATGTGAGGTGTGGGGGGTGCAGTCCTATTCTCGGGGTGCAGTCAGGATGTGAGGTGTTGGGGGGTGCAGTCCTATTCTCGGGGTGCAGTCAGGATGTGATGTGTTGGGGGGTGCAGTCCTATTCTTGGGGTGCAGTCAGGATGTGATGTGTGGGGGGTGCAGTCCTATTCTCGGGGTGCAGTCCTATTCTCGGGGTGCAGTCAGGATGTGATGTGTTGGGGGGTGCAGTCCTATTCTCGGGGTGCAGTCAGGATGTGAGGTGTTTGGGGGGTGCAGTCCTATTCTCGGGGTGCAGTCAGGATGTGATGTGTGGGGGGGGTGCAGTCCTATTCTCGGGGTGCAGTCAGGATGTGAGGTGTGGGGGGTGCAGTCCTATTCTCGGGGTGCAGTCAGGATGTGAGGTGTTGGGGGGTGCAGTCCTATTCTCGGGGTGCAGTCAGGATGTGAAGTGTTGGGGGTGCAGTGCTATTCTCGGGGTGCAGTCAGGATGGGAGGTGTTGGGGGTTTAGTCCTATTCTCAGGGTGCAGTCAGGATGTGATGTTTTGGGGGGTGCAGTCCTATTCTCGGGGTGCAGTCAGGATGTGAGGTGTGGGGGGTGCAGTTCTATTCTCGGGGTGCAGTCAGGATGTGATGTGTGGGGGGTGCAGTCCTATTCTCGGGGTGCAGTCAGGATGTGATGTGTTGGGGGGTGCAGTCCTATTCTCGGGGTGCAGTCAGGATGTGAGGTGTGGGGGGTGCAGTCCTATTCTCGGGGTGCAGTCAGGATGTGAGGTGTGGGGGGTGCAGTCCTATTCTCGGGGTGCAGTCAGGATGTGATGTTTTGGGGGGTGCAGTCCTATTCTCGGGTGCAGTCAGGATGTGATGTGTGGGGGGGTGCAGTCCTATTCTCGAGGTGCAGTCAGGATGTGAGGTGTTGGGGGATGCAGTCCTATTCTCGGGGTGCAGTCAGGATGTGAAGTGTTGGGGGTGCAGTGCTATTCTCGGGGTGCAGTCAGGATGTGAGGTGTGGGGGGGTGCAGTCCTATTCTCGGGGTGCAGTCAGGATGTGATGTGTTGGGGGTGCAGTCCTATTCTCGGGGTGCAGTCAGGATGTGAAGTGTTGGGGGTGCAGTGCTATTCTCGGGGTGCAGTCAGGATGTGAGGTGTGGGGGGTGCAGTCCTATTCTCGGGGTGCAGTCAGGATGTGAGGTGTGGGGGGGTGCAGTCCTATTCTCGGGGTGCAGTCAGGATGTGATGTGTTGGGGGTGCAGTCCTATTCTCGGGGTGCAGTCAGGATGTGAGGTGTGGGGGGTGCAGTCCTATTCTCGGGGTGCAGTCAGGATGTGATGTGTTGGGGGTGCAGTCCTATTCTCGGGGTGCAGTCAGGATGTGAGGTGTGGGGGGTGCAGTCCTATTCTCGGGGTGCAGTCAGGATGTGAGGTGTTGGGGGGTGCAGTCCTATTCTCGGGGTGCAGTCAGGATGTGATGTGTTGGGGGTGCAGTCCTATTCTCGGGGTGCAGTCAGGATGTGAGGTGTGGGGGGTGCAGTCCTATTCTCGGGGTGCAGTCAGGATGTGATGTTTTGGGGGGTGCAGTCCTATTCTCGGGGTGCAGTCAGGATGTGATGTGTGGGGGGGTGCAGTCCTATTCTCGGGGTGCAGTCAGGATGTGAGGTGTGGGGGGTGCAGTCCTATTCTCGGGGTGCAGTCAGGATGTGAGGTGTGGGGGGTGCAGTCCTATTCTCGGGGTGCAGTCAGGATGTTATGTGTGGGGGGGTGCAGTCCTATTCTCGGGGTGCAGTCCTATTCTCGGGGTGCAGTCAGGATGTTATGTGTGGGGGGGTGCAGTCCTATTCTCGGGGTGCAGTCAGGATGTGAGGTGTGGGGGGGCAGTCCTATTCTTGGGGTGCAGTCAGGATGTGAGGTGTGGGGGGGTGCAGTCCTATTCTCGGGGTGCAGTCAGGATGTTATGTGTGGGGGGGTGCAGTCCTATTCTCGGGGTGCAGTCAGGATGTGAGGTGTTGGGGGTGCAGTCCTATTCTCGGGGTGCAGTCAGGATGTGATGTGTTGGGGGGTGCAGTCAGGATGTGAGGTGTTGGGGGGTGCAGTCCTATTCTCGGGGTGCAGTCAGGATGTGAGGTGTTGGGGGTGCAGTCCTATTCTCGGGGTGCAGTCAGGATGTGAGGTGTGGGGGGGTGCAGTCCTATTCTCGGGGTGCAGTCAGGATGTTATGTGTGGGGGGGGTGCAGTTCTATTCTCGGGGTGCAGTCAGGATGTGATGTGTTGGGGGGTGCAGTCCTATTCTCGGGGTGCAGTCAGGATGTGAGGTGTGGGGGGTGCAGTCCTATTCTCGGGGTGCAGTCAGGATGTGAGGTGTTGGGGGTGCAGTCCTATTCTCGGGGTGCAGTCAGGATGTGAGGTGTTGGGGGTGCAGTCCTATTCTCGGGGTGCAGTCAGGATGTGAGGTGTTGGGGGTTTAGTCCTATTCTCGGGGTGCAGTCAGGATGTGAGGTGTTGGGGGTGCAGTCCTATTCTTGGGGTGCAGTCAGGATGTGATGTGTGGGGGGTGCAGTCCTATTCTCGGAGTGCAGTCAGGATGTGATGTGTGGGGGGGGTGCAGTCCTATTCTTGGGGTGCAGTCAGGATGTGAGGTGTTGGGGGAGTGCAGTCCTATTCTCGGGGTGCAGTCAGGATGTGAGGTGTGGGGGGTGCAGTCCTATTCTCGGGGTGCAGTCAGGATGTGAGGTGTTGGGGGGTGCAGTCCTATTCTCGGGGTGCAGTCAGGATGTGAGGTGTGGGGGGTGCAGTCCTATTCTCGGGGTGCAGTCAGGATGTGAGGTGTGGGGGGTGCAGTCCTATTCTCGGGGTGCAGTCAGGATGTGATGTGTTGGGGGTGCAGTCCTATTCTCAGGGTGCAGTCAGGATGTGATGTGTTGGGGGTGCAGTCCTATTCTCGGGGTGCAGTCAGGATGTGATGTGTTGGGGGGTGCAGTCCTATTCTCGGGGTGCAGTCAGGATGTGAGGTGGGGGGTGCAGTCCTATTCTCGGGGTGCAGTCAGGATGTGATGTGTGGGGGGGTGCAGTCCTATTCCCGGGGTGCAGTCAGGATGTGAGGTGTTGGGGGAGTGCAGTCCTATTCTCGGGGTGCAGTCAGGATGTGAGGTGTGGGGGGTGCAGTCCTATTCTCGGGGTGCAGTCAGGATGTGAGGTGTTGGGGGGTGCAGTCCTATTCTCGGGGTGCAGTCAGGATGTGAGGTGTTGGGGGGTGCAGTCCTATTCTCGGGGTGCAGTCAGGATGTGATGTGTTGGGGGGTGCAGTCCTATTCTCGGGGTGCAGTCAGGATGTGATGTGTGGGGGGTGCAGTCTTATTCTCGGGGGGGAAGTCAGGATGTGAGGTGTGGGGGGTGCAGTCCTATTCTCGGGGTGCAGTCAGGATGTGAGATGTGGGGGGTGCAGTCCTATTCTCAGGGTGTAGTCAGGATGTGATGTGTGGGGGGTGCAGTCCTATTCTCGGGGTGCAGTCAGGATGTGAGGTGTTGGGGGGTGCAGTCCTATTCTCGGGGTGCAGTCAGGATGTGAGGTGTTGGGGGGTGCAGTCCTATTCTCGGGGTGCAGTCAGGATGTGAGGTGTGGGGGGGGTGCAGTCCTATTCTCGGGGTGCAGTCAGGATGTGAGGTGTTGGGGGGTGCAGTCCTATTCTCGGGGTGCAGTCAGGATGTGATGTGTTGGGGGTGCAGTCCTATTCTCGGGGTGCAGTCAGGATGTTATGTGTGGGGGGTGCAGTCCTATTCTCGGGGTGCAGTCAGGATGTGATGTGGGGGGGTGCAGTCCTATTCTCGGGGTGCAGTCAGGATGTGAGGTGTTGGGGGGGGTGCAGTCCTATTCTCGGGGTGCAGTCAGGATGTGATGTGTTGGGGGTGAAGTCCTATTCTCGGGGTGCAGTCAGGATGTGATGTGTGGGGGGGTGCAGTCCTATTCTCGGGGTGCAGTCAGGATGGGAGGTGTTGGGGGTGCAGTCCTATTCTCGGGGTGCAGTCAGGATGGGAGGTGTGTGGGGGGGCAGTCCTATTCTCGGGGTGCAGTCAGGATGTGAGGTGTCGGGGGTGCAGTCCTATTCTCGGGGTGCAGTCCTATTCTCGGGGTGCAGTCAGGATGTGATGTGTTGGGGGTGCAGTCAGGATGTGAGGTGTGGGGGGGGGTTTAGTCCTATTCTCGGGGTGCAGTCAGGATGGGAGGTCTGGGGGGTGCAGTCCTATTCTCGGGGTGCAGTCAGGATGTGAGGTGTGGGGGGTGCAGTCCTATTCTCGGGGTGCAGTCAGGATGTGAGGTGTGGGGGCGGGGTGCAGTCCTATTCTCGGGGTGCAGTCAGGATATGATGTGTTGGGGGTGCAGTCCTATTCTCGGGGTGCAGTCAGGATGTGAGGTGTTTGGGGTGCAGTCCTATTCTCGGGGTGCAGTCAGGATGTGAGGTGTGGGGGGGTGCAGTCCTATTCTCGGGGTGCAGTCAGGATGTTATGTGTGGGGGGGTGTAGTCCTATTCTCGGGGTGCAGTCAGGATGTGCGGTGTTGGGGGTGCAGTCCTATTCTCGGGGTGCAGTCAGGATGTTATGTGTGGGGGGTGCAGTCCTATTCTCGGGGTGCAGTCAGGATGTTATGTGTGGGGGGGTGTAGTCCTATTCTCGGGGTGCAGTCAGGATGTGAGGTGTTGGGGGTGCAGTCCTATTCTCGGGGCGCAGTGTTGAGCGGCTGCTCTGTCCCTGGTTCACGGCTGCTCTGTCCCTGGTTCACGGCTGCTCTGTCACTGATTCGCGGTTGCTCTGTCCCTGGTTCATGGCTGCTCTTTTGCTGGTTCGTGGCTGCTCTGTCGCTGGTTCGCGGGTGCTGTGTCCGTGGTTCGTGGCTGCTGTGTCCCTGGTTGGTGGTTGCACTGTCCCTGGTTCGATGCTGCGCTGTCCCTGGTTCGAGGCTGCGCTGTCCCTGGTTCACGGCTGCTGTGTCCCTGGTTGGTGGTTGCGCTGTCCCTGGTTCGCGGCTGCTCTGTCCCTGGTTCGCGGCTGCTCTGTCCCTGGTTCGAGGCTGCTGTGTCCCTGGTGAGGTGTGGGGGTGTAGTCCTATTCTCGGGGTGCAGTCAGGATGTGATGTGTTGGGGGTGCAATCCTATTCTCAGGGTGCAGTCAGGATGTGAGGTGTGGGGGGTGCAGTCCTATTCTCGGGGTGCAGTCCTATTCTCGGGGTGCAGTCAGGATGTGAGGTGTGGGGGGTGCAGTCCTATTCTCGGGGTGCAGTCAGGATGTGAGGTGTGGGGGGGTGCATTCCTATTCTCGGGGTGCAGTCAGGATGTTATGTGTGGGGGGGTGTAGTCCTATTCTCGGGGTGCAGTCAGGATGTTATGTGTGGGGGGGGTGTAGTCCTATTCTCGGGTTGCAGTCAGGAAGTGAGGTGTTGGGGGTGTAGTCCTATTCTCGGGGTGCAGTCAGGATGTGAGGTGTTGGGGGTGCAGTCCTATTCTCGGGGCGCAGTGGTCGGCGGCTGCTCTGTCGCTGGTCGGCGGCTGCTCTGTCGCTGGTCGGCGGCTGCTCTGTCGCTGGTTCCCGGCTGCTCTGTCGCTGGTTCCCGGCTGCTCTGTCGCTGGTTCCCGGCTGCTCTGTCGCTGGTTCCCGGCTGCTCTGTCGCTGGTTCCCGGCTGCTCTGTCGCTGGTCGGCGGCTGCTCTGTCCCTGGTTCGCGGCTGCTCTGTCGCTGGTCAGTGGCTGCTCTGTGCCTGGTTTGAGGCTGCTCTTTTGCTGGTTCGCGTTTGTTGCTGGTTCACAGCTGCTCTGTCGCTGGTTCGCGGCTGCTCTGTCGCTGGTTCGCGGCTGCTCTGTCGCTGGTTCACGGCTGCTCTGTCCCTGGTTCGTGGCTGCTCTGTCCCTGGTTCGTGGCTGCTCTTTTGCTGGTTCGTGGCTGCTCTGTCCCTGGTTCGTGGCTGCTCTTTTGCTGGTTCGTGGCTGCTCTGTCCCTGGTTCGTGGCTGCTCTTTTGCTGGTTGGTGGTTGCACTGTCCCTGGTTCGATGCTGCGCTGTCCCTGGTTCGATGCTGCGCTGTCCCTGGTTCGATGCTGCGCTGTCCCTGGTTCGATGCGGCGCTGTCCCTGGTTCGATGCTGCGCTGTCCCTGGTTTGAGGCTGCGCTGTCCCTGGTTCAAGGCTGCGCTGTCCCTGGTTCACGGCTGCTGTGTCCCTGGTTGGTGGTTGCGCTGTCCCTGGTTGGTGGTTGCGCTGTCCCTGGTTCGCGGCTGCTCTGTCCCTGGTTCGAGGCTGCTCTTTCACTGATTTGCGCCTGCTGTGTCCCTGGTTCGTGGCTGCGCTGTCCCTGGTTCGTGGCTGCGCTGTCCCTGGTTCGTGGCTGCGCTGTCCCTGGTTCGTGGCTGCGCTGTCCCTGGTTCGTGGCTGCGCTGTCCCTGGTTCGTGGCTGCGCTGTCCCTGGTTCGTGGCTGCGCTGTCCCTGGTTCGTGGCTGCGCTGTCCCTGGTTCGTGGCTGCGCTGTCCCTGGTTCGTGGCTGCGCTGTCCCTGGTTCGTGGCTGCGCTGTCCCTGGTTCGTGGCTGCGCTGTCCCTGGTTCGTGGCTGCGCCGTCCCTGGTTCGTGGCTGCGCCGTCCCTGGTTCGTGGCTGCGCCGTCCCTGGTTCGTGGCTGCGCCGTCCCTGGTTCGATGCTGCTCCGTCCCTGGTTCGATGCTGCGCTGTCCCTGGTTCGATGCTGCGCTGTCCCTGGTTCGATGCTGCGCTGTCCCTGGTTCGATGCTGCGCTGTCCCTGGTTCGATGCTGCGCTGTCCCTGGTTCGATGCTGCGCTGTCCCTGGTTCGATGCTGCGCTGTCCCTGGTTCGATGCTGCGCTGTCCCTGGTTCGCGGCTGCGCTGTCCCTGGTTCGCGGCTGCGCTGTCCCTGGTTCGCGGCTGCGCTGTCCCTGGTTCGCGGCTGCGCTGTCCCTGGTTCGCGGCTGCGCTGTCCCTGGTTCGCGGCTGCGCTGTCCCTGGTTCGCGGCTGCGCTGTCCCTGGTTCGCGGCTGCGCTGTCCCTGGTTCGCGGCTGCGCTGTCCCTGGTTCGCGGCTGCGCTGTCCCTGGTTCGCGGCTGCGCTGTCCCTGGTTCGCGGCTGCGCTGTCCCTGGTTCGCGGCTGCGCTGTCCCTGGTTCGCGGCTGCGCTGTCCCTGGTTCGCGGCTGCGCTGTCCCTGGTTCGCGGCTGCGCTGTCCCTGGTTCGCGGCTGCGCTGTCCCTGGTTCGCGGCTGCGCTGTCCCTGGTTCGCGGCTGCGCTGTCCCTGGTTCGCGGCTGCGCTGTCCCTGGTTTGCGGCTGCTGTCCCTGGTTGGTGGTTGCGCTGTCCTTGGTTGGCGGCTGCTGTGTCTCTGGTTTGAGGCTGCTGTGTCGCTGGTTTGAGGCTGCTGTGTCGCTGGTTGGCGGCTGCTGTGTCGCTGGTTGGCGGCTGCTGTGTCGCTGGTTGGCGGCTGCTGTGTCGCTGGTTGGCGGCTGCTCTGTCGCTGGTTGGCGGCTGCTCTGTCGCTGGTTGGCGGCTGCTCTGTCGCTGGTTCGCGGCTGCTCTGTCGCTGGATCGCGGCTGCTCTGTCGCTGGTTCGCGGCTGCTCTGTCGCTGGTTCGCGGCTGCTCTGTCGCTGGTTCGCGGCTGCTCTGTCGCTGGTTCGCGGCTGCTCTGTCGCTGGTTCGCGGCTGCTCTGTCGCTGGTTCGCGGCTGCTCTGTCGCTGGTTCGCGGCTGCTCTGTCGCTGGTTCGCGGCTGCTCTGTCGCTGGTTCGCGGCTGCTCTGTCGCTGGTTCGCGGCTGCTCTGTCGCTGGTTCGCGGCTGCTCTGTCGCTGGTTCGCGGCTGCTCTGTCGCTGGTTCGCGGCTGCTCTGTCGCTGGTTCGCGGCTGCTCTGTCGCTGGTTCGCGGCTGCTCTGTCGCTGGTTCGCGGCTGCTCTGTCGCTGGTTCGCGGCTGCTCTGTCGCTGGTTCGCGGCTGCTCTGTCGCTGGTTCGCGGCTGCTCTGTCGCTGGTTCGCGGCTGCTCTGTCGCTGGATCGCGGCTGCTCTGTCGCTGGTTGGCGGCTGCTCTGTCGCTGGTTCGCGGCTGCTCTGTCGCTGGATCGCGGCTGCTCTGTCGCTGGTTCGCGGCTGCTCTGTCGCTGGTTCGCGGCTGCTCTGTCGCTGGTTCGCGGCTGCTCTGTCGCTGGTTCGCGGCTGCTCTGTCGCTGGTTCGCGGCTGCTCTGTCGCTGGTTCGCGGCTGCTCTGTCGCTGGTTCGCGGCTGCTCTGTCGCTGGTTCGCGGCTGCTCTGTCGCTGGTTCGCGGCTGCTCTGTCGCTGGTTCGCGGCTGCTCTGTCGCTGGTTCGCGGCTGCTCTGTCGCTGGTTCGCGGCTGCTCTGTCGCTGGTTCGCGGCTGCTCTGTCGCTGGTTCGCGGCTGCTCTGTCGCTGGATCGCGGCTGCTCTGTCGCTGGTTGGCGGTTGCTCTGTCGCTGGTTCGCGGCTGCTCTGTCGCTGGTTCGCGGCTGCTCTGTCGCTGGTTCGCGGCTGCTCTGTCGCTGGTTCGCGGCTGCTCTGTCGCTGGTTCGCGGCTGCTCTGTCGCTGGTTCGCGGCTGCTCTGTCGCTGGTTCGCGGCTGCTCTGTCGCTGGTTGGTGGTTGTGCTGTCCCTGGTTGGCGGCTGCTGTTCCTGGTTGGCGGCTGCTGTGTCTCTGATTTGCGGCTGCTGTGTCCCTGGTTTGCGGCTGCTGTGTCCCTGGTTGGTGGTTGCGCTGTCCCTGGTTCGATGTTGCGCTGTCCTTGGTTGGCGGCTGCTGTGTCTCTGGTTTGAGGCTGCTGTGTCGCTGGTTGGCGGCTGCTGTGTCGCTGGTTGGCGGCTGCTGTGTCGCTGGTTGGCGGCTGCTGTGTCGCTGGTTGGCGGCTGCTCTCTCGCTGGTTGGCGGCTGCTCTCTCGCTGGTTGGCGGCTGCTCTCTCGCTGGTTGGCGGCTGCTCTCTCGCTGGTTCGCCGCTGCTCTCTCGCTGGTTCGCCGCTGCTCTCTCGCTGGTTCGCCGCTGCTCTGTCGCTGGTTCGCCGCTGCTCTGTCGCTGGTTCGCCGCTGCTCTGTCGCTGGTTCGCCGCTGCTCTGTCGCTGGTTCGCCGCTGCTCTGTCGCTGGTTCGCCGCTGCTCTGTCGCTGGTTCGCCGCTGCTCTGTCGCTGGTTCGCCGCTGCTCTGTCGCTGGTTCGCCGCTGCTCTGTCGCTGGTTCGCCGCTGCTCTGTCGCTGGTTCGCCGCTGCTCTGTCGCTGGTTCGCCGCTGCTCTGTCGCTGGTTCGCCGCTGCTCTGTCGCTGGTTCGCCGCTGCTCTGTCGCTGGTTCGCCGCTGCTCTGTCGCTGGTTCGCCGCTGCTCTGTCGCTGGTTCGCCGCTGCTCTGTCGCTGGTTCGCCGCTGCTCTGTCGCTGGTTCGCCGCTGCTCTGTCGCTGGTTCGCCGCTGCTCTGGCGCTGGTTCGCCGCTGCTCTGGCGCTGGTTCGCCGCTGCTCTGGCGCTGGTTCGCCGCTGCTCTGGCGCTGGTTCGCCGCTGCTCTGGCGCTGGTTCGCCGCTGCTCTGGCGCTGGTTCGCCGCTGCTCTGTCGCTGGTTCGCCGCTGCTCTGTCGCTGGTTCGCCGCTGCTCTGTCGCTGGTTCGCCGCTGCTCTGTCGCTGGTTCGCCGCTGCTCTGTCGCTGGTTCGCCGCTGCTCTGTCGCTGGTTCGCCGCTGCTCTGTCGCTGGTTCGCCGCTGCTCTGTCGCTGGTTCGCCGCTGCTCTGTCGCTGGTTCGCCGCTGCTCTGTCGCTGGTTCGCCGCTGCTCTGTCGCTGGTTCGCCGCTGCTCTGTCGCTGGTTCGCCGCTGCTCTGTCGCTGGTTCGCGGCTTCTGTGTCCCTGGTTGGCGGTTGCGCTGTCCCTGGTTGGCGGTTGCTGTGTCTCTGGTTGGCGGTTGCGCTGTCCCTGGTTCGCGGTTGCTGTGTCTCTGGTTGGTGGTTGCGCTGTCCCTGGTTGGTGGCTACTGTGTCCCTGGTTGGTGGTTGCACTGTCCCTGGTTGGTGGCTGCTGTGTCCCTGGTTGGTGGTTGCGCTGTCCCTGGTTGGCGGCTGCTGTGTCCCTGGTTGGTGGTTGCGCTGTCCCTGGTTGGCGGCTGCTGTGTCCCTGGTTGGTGGTTGCGCTGTCCCTGGTTGGTGGTTGCGCTGTCCCTGGCTGGTGGCTGCTGTGTCCCTGGCTGGTGGTTGCGCTGTCCCTGTTTGGTGGTTGCGCTGTCCCTGGTTCGCGGTTGCTGTGTCCCTGGTTGGTGGTTGCGCTGTCCCTGGTTGGTGGCTGCTGTGTCCCTGGTTGGTGGTTGCGCTGTCCCTGGTTGGTGGCTGCTGTGTCCCTGGTTGGTGGTTGCGCTGTCCCTGGTTGGCGGTTGCTGTGTCCCTGGTTGGTGGTTGCGCTGTCCCTGGTTCGCGGTTGCTGTGTCCCTGGTTGGTGGTTGCGCTGTCCCTGGCTGGTGGCTGCTGTGTCCCTGGTTGGTGGTTGCGCTGTCCCTGGTTGGTGGTTGCGCTGTACCTGGCTGGTGGCTGCTGTGTCCCTGGTTGGTGGTTGCGCTGTCCCTGGTTGGCGGCTGCTGTGTCCCTGGTTGGTGGTTGCGCTGTCCCTGGTTGGCGGCTGCTGTGTCCCTGGTTGGCGGTTGCGCTGTCCCTGGTTGGTGGTTGCGCTGTCCCTGGCTGGTGGCTGCTGTGTCCCTGGCTGGTGGTTGCGCTGTCCCTGGTTGGTGGTTGCGCTGTCCCTGGTTCGCGGTTGCTGTGTCCCTGGTTGGTGGTTGCGCTGTCCCTGGCTGGTGGCTGCTGTGTCCCTGGTTGGTGGTTGCGCTGTCCCTGGTTGGTGGTTGCGCTGTCCCTGGCTGGTGGCTGCTGTGTCCCTGGTTGGTGGTTGCGCTGTCCCTGGTTGGCGGCTGCTGTGTCCCTGGTTGGTGGTTGCGCTGTCCCTGGTTGGCGGCTGCTGTGTCCCTGGTTGGTGGTTGCGCTGTCCCTGGTTGGTGGTTGCGCTGTCCCTGGCTGGTGGCTGCTGTGTCCCTGGCTGGTGGCTGCTGTGTCCCTGGCTGGTGGCTGCTGTATCCCTGGCTGGTGGCTGCTGTGTCCCTGGCTGGTGGTTGCGCTGTCCCTGGTTGGCGGCTGCTGTGTCCCTGGTTGGCGGCTGCTGTGTCCCTGGCTGGCGGCTGCTGTGTCCCTGGTTGGTGGTTGCGCTGTCCCTGGTTGGCGGCTGCTGTGTCCCTGGTTGGTGGTTGCGCTGTCCCTGGTTGGCGGCTGCTGTGTCCCTGGTTGGTGGTTGCGCTGTCCCTGGCTGGTGGCTGCTGTGTCCCTGGTTGGTGGTTGCGCTGTCCCTGGCTGGTGGCTGCTGTGTCCCTGGTTGGTGGTTGCGCTGTCCCTGGTTGGCGGCTGCTGTGTCCCTGGTTGGTGGTTGCGCTGTCCCTGGTTGGCGGCTGCTGTGTCCCTGGTTGGTGGTTGCGCTGTCCCTGGTTGGCGGCTGCTGTGTCCCTGATTCGTGGCTGCTGTGTCCCTGGTTGGTGGTTGCGCTGTCCCTGGTTGGCGGCTGCTGTGTCCCTGGTTGGTGCTTGCGCTGTCCCTGGTTCGCGGTTGCTGTGTCCCTGGTTGGTGGTTGCTGTGTCCCTGGTTGGTGGTTGCTGTGTCCCTGGTTGGTGGTTGCTCTGTCCCTGGTTGGCGGCTGCTGTGTCCCTGGTTGGCGGCTGCTGTGTCCCTGGTTGGCGGTTGCTCTGTCCCTGGTTGGCGGCTGCTGTGTCCCTGGTTGGTGGTTGCGCTGTCCCTGGTTGGTGGTTGCGCTGTCCCTGGTTGGCGGCTGCTGTGTCCCTGGTTGGTGGTTGCGCTGTCCCTGGTTGGCGGCTGCTGTGTCCCTGGTTGGCGGCTGCTGTGTCCCTGGTTGGCGGCTGCTGTGTCCCTGGTTGGTGGCTGCTGTGTCCCTGGTTGGTGGTTGCGCTGTCCCTGGTTGGCGGTTGCTGTGTCCCTGGTTGGCGGTTGCGCTGTCCCTGGTTCGCGGTTGCTGTGTCCCTGGTTGGTGGTTGCGCTGTCCCTGGCTGGTGGCTGCTGTGTCCCTGGTTGGTGGTTGCGCTGTCCCTGGTTGGTGGTTGCGCTGTCCCTGGCTGGTGGCTGCTGTGTCCCTGGTTGGTGGTTGCGCTGTCCCTGGTTGGCGGCTGCTGTGTCCCTGGTTGGTGGTTGCGCTGTCCCTGGTTGGCGGCTGCTGTGTCCCTGGTTGGCGGTTGCGCTGTCCCTGGTTGGTGGTTGCGCTGTCCCTGGCTGGTGGCTGCTGTGTCCCTGGCTGGTGGTTGCGCTGTCCCTGGTTGGTGGTTGCGCTGTCCCTGGTTCGCGGTTGCTGTGTCCCTGGTTGGTGGTTGCGCTGTCCCTGGCTGGTGGCTGCTGTGTCCCTGGTTGGTGGTTGCGCTGTCCCTGGTTGGTGGTTGCGCTGTCCCTGGCTGGTGGCTGCTGTGTCCCTGGTTGGTGGTTGCGCTGTCCCTGGTTGGCGGCTGCTGTGTCCCTGGTTGGTGGTTGCGCTGTCCCTGGTTGGCGGCTGCTGTGTCCCTGGTTGGTGGTTGCGCTGTCCCTGGTTGGTGGTTGCGCTGTCCCTAGCTGGTGGCTGCTGTGTCCCTGGCTGGTGGCTGCTGTGTCCCTGGCTGGTGGCTGCTGTATCCCTGGCTGGTGGCTGCTGTGTCCCTGGCTGGTGGTTGCGCTGTCCCTGGTTGGCGGCTGCTGTGTCCCTGGTTGGCGGCTGCTGTGTCCCTGGCTGGCGGCTGCTGTGTCCCTGGTTGGTGGTTGCGCTGTCCCTGGTTGGCGGCTGCTGTGTCCCTGGTTGGTGGTTGCGCTGTCCCTGGTTGGCGGCTGCTGTGTCCCTGGTTGGTGGTTGCGCTGTCCCTGGTTGGCGGCTGCTGTGTCCCTGGTTGGTGGTTGCGCTGTCCCTGGTTGGCGGCTGCTGTGTCCCTGATTCGTGGCTGCTGTGTCCCTGGTTGGTGGTTGCGCTGTCCCTGGTTGGCGGCTGCTGTGTCCCTGGTTGGTGGTTGCGCTCGGATGTCCTTTCCTTCGCCTCTGGTTGTATTTATAACCTCTGGGTTATTTTAGGCCTCAGAACGTAGATCGCAGGACAGGTGCGCCCGCTCCATTCATGCTGCCCTCTACTATCATTACGTTTCCTAGAAATGTCTGCAGGCTTCTCTACATGCCAGTTCTACCCGAGTTAACCCCTTCATCTTTTTGTGTGCCCACTGGCATGGCCTTTTAAAGGAGATAGAAATTCTAGTCCAGTAGGGGGGGCAACTTCTAAATGCCCTCTCCTCTGTATTTGTGCCATAGACTGCCCAGTTTTTTACCCATACATAAGCAGTGCCAGGCCATAGACTGGCAGCAGTAGCCTGGCACCTGCTCTCTTCCCTTAAGCAGTGACTTTGTGCCATGCCTGGTGCAGACAATAGGCCCCTGTGTGTGGTGCCCCTTGGTCTGTCAGCCTTCGAGGGCAGTGCCTACTGTTGGCACCTCCTGAACGCCTTTCTCTGTCTTTTCCCCTGCGTGTGCAGTTTTTGCTGTGTGACTGGGTGATTGTGCGGGGTCAGGAAGTGCCGGTGTGGAGGGTTCCTTCCCTGCTTCCTGTTTTCACTCTCTTTCGCTTTTAGCCTCAGCATCCTGTCCTCTCGTTGTCCCTGATGGTTCCTTCGCTGTCACCGCTCCATCACCAGCTCTGACCCACCGCACCCAAAATCTCTTCACCACCTTCTACAAGATGCAGAACTCCACACAGAGAAGATCTGGGAGGAAGTGATGAGCGGCGGGGACATCTCCGGGTGAGTCTCATCTTCTGCGCTGTGTGTGGCCTTGTTAAATGTGTCCCCCCTGACAGTGAGCGGATCTAAGGGGTGCCCCTTCTTCTGAGACCTTCTACACTTCTGCTGTAATAGAGGGGAGATAAGGGGCAACTGCAGCCACTGATCTCCAGCCTGTGAGGGCTCCATCTTAATCCATACCCCATCTTGTGTCTCCCCAGTGTGTGTGAGATGCAGTCATAATGGAGGAGGGACCCCCAAAGCTGGTGGATTACTTTCTCATCGCCGGATTGACACCAACATCTCGACCATTGGAGGAGGAGAACCGCCAGAGACCGACGCGGCCAGCAGAACCAGTGACCGATGTGGCCATCATCATCCGATCCCAGTCTGAGGAGGTGCCTCATGGATTTACCTGCATCGAGAAGACCCCCGGGGGCCACTCGGCCGACCTCAGCTTCAGCTTCATCACCAACCAGCAGATGTATCTGTGCTACCGCCGGGGACGGGACAAGACGCCTATCACGGAGTTGGGGTGAGGGGCTGCCTGTTGTGACACATGTGGGCACTATATTGGCAAAGGGAAATAAGATGTCTCCTCTTCTACTCTTTCCAGCATCTATTATGAGGGTAAGGAGAATCTGCGGCCCGGCTTCCAGCTCATTGACACCACTCCATACAGTCATTCTGCCAACTTGAGTAGTGGTGCCCCTGGCCACCCCAAGACCTTCCTCACTTACAAGCGGGCACCTGAATCGCTGGGGATGAACACCCTGGGCGTGATGGATATCTGTATCATCAGTCCCAGCAAAGGTGACAGCACCCCCCACACCTTCTGCAGGGTGGATCGAAACCTTAACACCAGCATGGTGAGCTGTGCCAGTGTGTGACTGGTAATTGTCCTGTACCCCACCTTACACTCACCATTTACCCACTACCTCTCTCCCTATGCCAACCTTACCTTTTCCTCTATACCCCACCATATCTTACAGCTTACGTATAAACATATTAGGATGATCCTGTTCAAACACTTTGCTTCTTTATCTTGTCACCTCCACCAGTCACATCCAGAGCTGCAATCACAGCTTGGCAGCCGACTGCTTCTGTAGCATTTTCTGCTGTGGTGTATTTTAGATACAGCTTTGGAGGTGACTGGAGGATAAGACATGATGTAACAGCAGAATAGTGAGTGCAGCTCTGGAGGGTAAGACATGATATAACAGCAGAATAGTGAGTGCAGCTCTGCAGGATAAGACATAATGTAACAGCAGAATAGTGAGTGCAACTCTGGAGGATGACGTGATGTCACAGCAGAATAGTGAGTGCAGCTCTGGAGGATAGAACATGATGTAACAGCAGAATAGTGAGTGCAGCTCTGGAGGATGACATGATGTAACAGCAGAATAGTGAGTGCAGCTCTGGAGGATAGAACATGATGTAACAGCAGAATAGTGAGTGCAGCTCTGGAGGATAGAACATGATGTAACAGCAGAATAGTGAGTGCAGCTCTGGAGGATAAGACATGATGTAACAGCAGAATAGTGAGTGCAGCTCTGGAGGATAGAACATGATGTAACAGCAGAATATGGAGTGCAGCTATGGAGGATAAGACATGATGTAACAGCAGAATAGTGAGTGCAGCTCAGGAGATGAGTTGAAGATATGAATGATGTAACAGCAGAATGGTGAGTTCAGTATTGTAGGTGACTGGAGGATTACACCCGATGTAACAGCAGAATAGTGAGTGCAGCTCTGGAGGATAAGACATGATGTAACAGCAGAATAGTGAGTGCAGCTCTGGAGGATAGAACATGATGTAACAGCAGAATATGGAGTGCAGCTCTGGAGGATAAGACATGATGTAACAGCAGAATAGTGAGTGCAGCTCAGGAGATGAGTTGAAGATATGAATGATGTAACAGCAGAATGGTGAGTTCAGTATTGTAGGTGACTGGAGGATTACACCCGATGTAACAGCAGAATAGTGAGTGCAGCTCTGGAGGATAAGACATGATGTAACAGCAGAATAGTGAGTGCAGCTCTGCAGGATAAGACATGATGTAACAGCAGAATAGTGAGTGCAACTCTGGAGGATGACGTGATGTCACAGCCGAATAGTGAGTGCAGCTCTGGAGGATAGAACATGATGTAACAGCAGAATAGTGAGTGCAGCTCTGGAGGATGACATGATGTAACAGCAGAATAGTGAGTGCAGCTCTGGAGGATAGAACATGATGTAACAGCAGAATAGTGAGTGCAGCTCTGGAGGATAAGACATGATGTAACAGCAGAATAGTGAGTGCAGCTCTGGAGGATAGAACATGATGTAACAGCAGAATAGTGAGTGCAGCTCTGGAGGATAAGACATGATGTAACAGCAGAATAGTGAGTGCAGCTCAGGAGATGAGTTGAAGATATGAATGATGTAACAGCAGAATGGTGAGTTCAGTATTGTAGGTGACTGGAGGATTAGACACGATGTAACAGCAGAATAGTGAGTGCAGCTCTGGAGGATAAGACATGATGTAATGGCAGAATAGTGAGTGCAGCTCTGGAGGATAAGACATGATGTAACAGCAGAATAGTGAGTGCAGTTCTGGAGGATAAGACATGATGTAACAGCAGAATAGTGAGTGCAGCTCTGGAGGATAAGACATGATGTAACAGCAGAATAGTGAGTGCAGCTCTGGAGGATAAGACATGATGTAACAGCAGAATAGTGAGTGCAGCACTGGAGGATAAGACATGATGTAACAGCAGAATAGTGAGTGCAGGATAAGCCCCGGTATAATTCGGTATAGGTGTAATCATCCTGTTCTCTTCTCTGCCCTTCAGTTTGGTCCGGCTCTTTTCCTCTGCTACAAGAAAGCGATGGGCAAAGTGCACAGCCTGGTGTATGAAGCAGGTCAGTCCCCTGTCGGTTTGTTGCATGCACCATGATCTTCATGTATGTCAGCAGATGGTCCGGACGCCTGGCTGTAACCCTTTGTTGTCTTCAGGGGTGATCAGCCGATTTCCTGAGACAGACAGTGAAATGTTCCCTTTTCCGGAATTGGTCCCGATGTTCTGTCTTCCGATGGGAGCCACCATAGAGAGCTGGTCCCTGAACACCAAGTACCACCTTCCCGTCTTTTCCACCTTTGTCCTGACCGGCGCTTCGGGAGACAAGGTGAGAGGTCCCTGGCGGTGCAGCCAATGAGCTTTACTTACATGAGTGGTTTTCGGATTGACACCACCTTCTTCCCACAGGTTTACTGCGCCGCCATCCAGTTCTACGAGCAGTACCCCCGAGAGAACCTGACCGAGAAGCAGTGCCAGCGGCTCGGCCTCCTCAGCGTAGTGGACAAGCGTCCGGTGAGCAGTAAGTCCGTCCAGACCAAGAAGAGCATCTGCGTCCTTTCCCGATGGCCGTTCTTTGACGTGTTCCAGAAGTTCCTGACGTTCATTTATCGATATTCCATCTCCGGTCCCCACGTGCTCCCCATAGAGAAGTGAGTCCTCCAGACGATAACCAACATGGCTGCCATCACCCAGCTTTTCTGTGGTCACTGAGTGGTAGATCTATCACTGTAACCCATAGACTCCACTGTCCATGTGGTTGTACTTGAGATAGAGATTGGCGCAAACATATTCATAGACCCCAATTAGCCAATGGAGGTTAAAAAAGTGTTTGGCAAAATGACCCAAAAATTTTTGTTTTTGGGGGGGGGGGGGCTTTACTTTAAAATAATATGTATACTGTAGTAGGCAGATAAAAACAAGTGAAAAGATTTTTTAGGTTTTCCTGCGCCCCTAATTATAAATTGCCACTGTGTTTCCCAACCAGGGTGCCTCCAGCTGTTGCAAAACTACAACTCCAAGCATGCCCGGACAGCCTTCGGCTGTCCGGGCATGCTTGGAGTTGTAGTTTTGCAACAGCTGGAGTCACCCTGGTTGGGAAACACTAACTTAGCATATAAAGCGAAACTGATTATTTTCTCTTCTTTTTACAGACACATCTCAAACTTCATGTTCAATGTTCCTTTCCCTTCCCCTCAGAGACCCCGCATCCTCATCCAGGTGGGTACCGCTCAGTCTCACTATAAGATGTGTATTAGGGTAGGGTGACACGTAACGGATCTGCAGCATATTTTACGCTGCAGATCTGCCGGTGACCCGTCCCATTTTGTGCCTCCAGCTGTTTCCACCCCCCCCTTCTCCCATACCTGGCCTGCTCGCAGCAGCAATCCGCCGCTAAAAGCAGCCACACAGGGGGCCTGCGAGTCGGCGAATGCACTCTGACATCGCGGAGCAGCCGTGATGTCTGAGTGCACCGCGCATGTGAGGCTGCTCGGCGATGTCTAAGTAGACCCGGCGACTCGCAGGCCCCCTGTGTGACTGTTCGTAGCGGCGGATTGCCACTGCGAACAGGCCAGAGGCGGGGGAAAGGGGGGTGGCAACAGCTGGAGGCACAAAATGTGTCTGGTATTTTGCGTTGCGGATCCGTTACGTCTGACTCTACCCTTATAGTTAAATTCAGATTTTTCCGCCGTTCTGCTGGAGAGATGGAGACCCATGTACAGAATACATCCTCCAGCTGCAGTGTTGATTCCAGTCGGGGGCCTTCTGTAAGAGTGTGGGCACTAAGAAGACGACCGCCATGGATCCCCCGACTGTCGGGCACCTTCCCCTGTCATAAGGATTTTCACAATATCAAGGGCCATATTGATAAGTGACTGAGTGATCTCGGGCCCCTGGTATTACATTGCAGCCTGCACTGAACCCGCAGCACAGAATACATGTTTGGGTCACTGGGTTGGACATAGGTCACGGTCTAAGGTTCGGTTCACATTCGTGTCGGACTCCGTTTGGGACAGAAATCTCAGCCTGTCATGGAAACATAGAACTCCACTAAATCCATGCAAAGCTTACCGAAAACAAATAAGAGACCAGACAAGAATAATTGTGGGTTGATAAAGCCCGCCACTTTTTATTAATATTAAAATACAACATTAATAAATATATAGATGAAACCAAAGTGAATAATAAATATATAAAATAATAACTTTTCACCCGTGATAACCAAGCAGGCAACTAAACCCCCCCCCCCCACCATAAACATTGCAACATAAAATGGAGAAAGAAAATAATTAAAATGTAATGTTAACTGATATTGAATAATAAAAATACATATAAATACAGAAAAATACTTAAATAAATAATAAAGTACATTATCTATAAATAAATAAAAAAAAAAATATATATATATATATATTACACTGCTCAAAAAAATAAAGTGAACACTAAGATAACGCATCCTAGATCTGAATGAACTAATCGTATGAAATCCTTTCCTCTTTACATAGTTGAATGCGCTGACAACAAAATCCCACAAAAATTATCAATGGAAATGAAATGTTTCACCCCCTGGAGGTCTGGATATGGAGTCATCCTCAAAATCACAGTGGAAAACCCCACTACAGGCCGATCCAACTTTATGTAATGTCCTTAATACAAGTCCCAATGAGGCTCAGTAGTGTGTGTGGCCTTAACGTGCCCGTATGACCTCCCCGCCTGGGCATGCTCCTGATGAGGTGGAGGATGGTCTCCTGAGGGATGTCCTCCCAGACCTGGACTAAAGCATCCGCCAACTCCTGGACAGTCTGTGGTGGATGGAGCGAGACGTCCCAGATGTGCTCAATCGGATTCAGGGGAACGGGCGGCCAGTCCATAGCATCAATGCCTTCCTCTTGTAGGAACTGCTGACACACTCCAGCCACATGAGGTCTAGCATTGTCTTGTATTAGGAGGAACCCAGGGACAACCCAACCAGAATATGGTCTCACAAGGGGTCTGAGGATCTCATCTTGGTACCTAATGGCAGTCAGGCTACCTCTGGCAAGTACATGGAGGGCTGTGCGGCCCCCCAAAGAAATGCCACCCCACACCATTACTGGCCCACCGCCAAACCGGTCATGCTGGAGGATGTTGCAGGCAGTAGAACGTTCTGCACGGCGTCTCCAGACTGTCTCGTCTGTCACATGTGCTCAGTGTGAACCTGCTTTCATCTGTGAAGAGCACAGGGCGCCAGTAGTGAATTTGCCAATCTTGGTGTTCTCTGGCAAATGCCAAACGTCCTGCACGGTGTTGGGCAGAAAGTACAACCCCCACCTGTGATTGTCGGGCCCTCATACCACCCTCATGGAGTCTGTTTCTGACCGTTTGAGTGGACACATGCTCATTTGTGGCCTGCTGGAGGTCATTTTGCAGGGCTCTGGCAGTGCTCCTCCTGCTCCTCCTTATCCAAAGGCGGAGGTAGCGGTCCTGCTGCTGGGTTGTTGCCCTCCTACGGCCTCCTCCACGTCTCCTGATATACTGGCCTGTCTCCTGGTAGCGCCTCCATGCTCTGGACACTACGCTGACAGACACAACAAACCTACTTGCCACAGCTCGCATTGATGTGCCATCCTGGATGAGCTGCACTACCTGAGCCACTTGTGTGGGTTGTAGACTCCGTCTCATGCCACCACTAGAGTGAAAGCACCACCAGCATTCAAAAGTGACCAAAACATCAGCCAGGAAGCTTAGGAACTGAGAAGTGGTCTGTGGTCACCACCTGCAGAAGCACTCCTTTATTGGGGGGTGTCTTGCTAATTGCCTATAATTTCCACCTGTTGTCTGTTCCATGTGAAATTGATTGTCAATCAGTGTTGCTTCAGTGACTTGGAGTTACATTGTGTTGTTTAAGTGTTCCCTTTATTTTTTTGAGCAATATATATATATATATACAAATATCTCTCTCTCTTTTTTTTTTTTGTTAAATATATAAATAAAACAAAAAAAGAGGGAGGGGCTTGAATCTCCACCATTGAAATGGCTACGCACACGAAAAAACCTGCCTTTTAAAGGGGGTCCCGCTCCTGGAGCCGCAGCCAATCAGGAGCCGACCCCCATAACAAACATCCATGCGGTATCTGCGTTAAGGTACAGATAATTAAAAGAAGGGGGCAGCATACATCAAAACCCCCCAAAGAGAGAAGGGGGTTCATGTTTCCATGTCCCCCCTCTGTATACGCCCCAGGGGTCTTTACAGTCCATTACACAATGGACACCGACAGATCCTGAGAGATCTTATTGACTTCAGTGGGGTCGGTCAGTATATTATATTATTATTATATATATTATAGTCCGGTCATACTGTGCAAAATAAACGGAATCTGTGATGGAGCGGACGTCAGTGTGAACGCAGCCGTACACTGATTTATTGTCTTACTCTCCAGATGTCTCCATATGATAACGTTCTCCTGTGCCAACCCGTGTCCTCACCTCTACCCCTCAGGTCAGTGTATTGTACATCATACATACAGTATATGGTCATGTGTATACAGTCATATAGATATATAGTGATGTGTTATAGATCAGGTTGTATATACAGTCATATATATATAGTGATGTGTTATAGATCAGGTTGTGTATACAGTCATGTATATATAGTGATGTGTTATAGATCAGGTTGTGTATACAGTCATATATATATATATATATATATATATATATATATATATATATATATATATATATATATAGTGATGTGTTATAGATCAGGTTGTGTATACAGTCATATATATATATATATATATATATATATATATATATATATATATAGTGATGTGTTATAGATCAGGTTGTATATACAGTCATATATATATATATATATATATATATATATAGTGATGTGTTATAGGTCAGGTTGTATATACAGTCATATATATATATATATATATATAGTGATGTGTTATAGATCAGGTTGTATATACAGTCATATATATATAGTGATGTGTTATAGATCAGGTTGTATATACAGTCATATATATATAGTGATGTGTTATAGATCAGGTTGTATATACAGTCATATATATATAGTGATGTGTTATAGATCAGGTTGTATATACAGTCATATAGTGATGTGTTAAAGATCAGGTTGTATATACAGTCATATATATATATATATATATATATATATATATATATATATATATATAGTGATGTGTTATAGATCAGGTTGTATATACAGTCATATATATATATATATATTTATATATATAGTGATGTGTTATAGATCAGGTTGTATATACAGTCATATATATATATATAGTGATGTGTTATAGATCAGGTTGTATATACAGTCATATATATATATATAGTGATGTGTTATAGATCAGGTTGTATATACAGTCATATATATATATAGTGATGTGTTATAGATCAGGTTGTATATACAGTCATATATATATATATATATATATATATATATATAGTGATGTGTTATAGATCAGGTTGTGTGTGTATATATATATATATATATATCTCCTCTTTCATCTATGATGTTGCAGTGGAGCCAGTTACGTGACGTTCCTGCAGAATCTTGGTCCGGAGAACGCGGTGACTTTACTCTTGGCCGTACTCACTGAGCAGAAGCTTCTGATCCACTCGCAGAGGCCGGACGTGCTGACCAGCGTTGGAGAAGCCCTGGTGTCTGTGCGTAGTCCTCACAGTCAGATACATTGGTGGGGACGAGGTGCTGACCTGTGGGGTGCAGACCTGTATTGTTCCCCCTTTTTTTTTGTCTCTGCAGATCATCTTTCCCCTTCGCTGGCAGTGCCCTTACATCCCTCTGTGCCCCCTCACTCTCTCTGACGTCCTCTCTGCCCCTGTACCATTCATTGTGGGGATCCATTCCAGCTACTTTGACCTCCATGACCCACCCCAAGATGTCCTGTGTGTGGACCTCGACACCAACACTCTGTTCCAGTAAGCGCTCGTGTAGGATGGAGTTGCAGGAGGGTAAATGTAAGGGGTGAGGGGCACATGTCATGGGGGATAGAAATATACTGACAGGCATTAGACATTGGTGACAACCACTAAATGCCGCTGCTGCTCGTCTCCATAGTTTTCTTCTATGTTTCTTTTAGGAGTGAAGAAAAGAAAATCCCATCATACCAGACATTGCCCCGCAAGCCCTGCAAAGTTCTGCGCAACTGCCTGAGCGACCTGCACAAGCAGCTGGACGAGAGTAAGGCCGGGCCTGTCCCCCCCCCCCCCACCACCACCACCACCACCACCACCACTTTCCTGGGCCAATCAGATTATTGCTTTTATCCCTCCAGTGTATAACAAGCCCATGGAAGAAGCTTCTTTAGAATTTCTGCTAAAAGATTACGACCTGATCTACGGACGTCGGACGCAGCTGGAGTTAGACGTGCGCGCCGCTTTCCTGCGCTTCATGGCTTGTCTCTTCAAAGGCTACCGCTCCTATCTGTTACCAATCACACAGGCCCCTTCAGAGAAGACGCGGGACTCCAGTAACCTCTTCAACCTGGAGGGTAGGTGGGCTGATAAAAGGAGCCACAACAGGTGAATGAGACATAATAGGTGAATGAGACATAATAGGTGAATGAGACATAATAGGTGAATGAGACATAATAGGTGAATGAGACATAATAGGTGAATGAGACATAATAGGTGAATGAGACATAATAGGTGAATGAGACATAATAGGTGAATGAGACATAATAGGTGAATGAGACATAATAGGTGAATGAGACATAATAGGTGAATGAGACAATAGGTGAATGAGACCTAGCAGGTGAATGAGACCTAGCAGGTGAATGAGACCTAGCTGGTGAATGAGACCTAGCAGGTGAATGAGACATAGCTGGCGAATGAGGCATAGCTGGCGAATGAGGCATAGCTGGCGAATGAGGCATAGCTGGCGAATGAGGCATAGCTGGCGAATGAGGCATAGCTGGCGAATGAGGCATAGCTGGCGAATGAGACATAGCTGGCGAATGAGACATAGCTGGCGAATGAGACATAGCTGGCGAATGAGACATAGCTGGCGAATGAGACATAGCTGGCGAATGAGACATAGCTGGCGAATGAGACATAGCTGGCGAATGAGACATAGCTGGTGAATGAGCTGGTGAATGAGATGGCGAATGGGACATAGCTGGCGAATGAGACATAACTGGTCAATGAGACATAACTGGTCAATGAGACATAGCTGGTGAATGAGCTGGCGAATGAGACATAACTGGTGAATGAGAAATAACTGGTCAATGAGACATAACTGGTCAATGAGACATTACTTATCACTGCAGGATTCAGGAAATCCAGAGAGCGCACTTACCAGAAGTTCTACTCCCAGATGGTGAAGACGCAGATGTTTATGCAGTTCATTGAGGATTGCTCCTTTGTCAGTGACCGTCACGCTTCACTAGAGTTTTTCGATAATTGTGTTGAGAAGGTAGGTGAGCCGCCCCTCGGTGTCCTCCCCATTTATACTCCCTCACCCCACTCCTTTAACTTCCTATACTTTGCTTTCTAGGTGCAAGTGGATGGGGAAAAGATGGAGGACCTGCACTTAGTGGAGCTGGATGAGTCTCACCGCAGTGAGCATACAGTGTTTATCATGCCAGCAGAGGAACCGATGGACCCGGATGGAACCGAACCGCCGGCTCAATACAAGTCAGACATGTGGTTTTTCTCCCCATTTGCTATCTGTCTGTATAAGTTTGTGCTCACTTTATGCTTTTTATCACTGCAGATATGAAAGCTTCCCCATTCTCCAGAGAGAGTTGTTTGAGCTGCCACAGGACTTTCTTATGGCACCACAGAGTCAGCTAAAAACCAGCGCCCCCAGCAGTCCAGCACCACGGCGGACCAAACAGGTAAGGAAGACATTAAAGGGGTGCTCCACTTAATTAAAATGTATCACCCTATTCTTTGAATAGGGGATCAGTATCTGACCTCAGGGGATACGACCACTGGGACTACCTGTGATATTCTGTATGGGGCTCCATCCCTCACCTCTTCATGCAGGGTCCAGTACTCTCCAGCCACCACTCTCTGAGATTCACTGGTGCTGAACTGGCCTGCTTGGCCAAAGACTGGACAAAACGGGGTCCTGTCTTGGCCAGTGATTGGCTGAGCAGGCCGTCATTTATGTACAACGAGAGCGCGTTTCCGAGGGTGAAGGCCGAAGCAGACTGGAAAGATGCAATTGATCCTGCATGAAGTTGTGAGAGATGGAGCCCCATACAGGATATGGCCTGTAGTCCTAGCAATCGGACCCCCGCGATCAGACACTTATCCCCTATTCAAAAGAATAAGAAGTTAGAAAACTGTTCAAATATCCTGGGGAAAAGTGAAAAGTTATCATCGGTCAGGGTCTGAGTGTTCAGATCTTCACCGATCACTGGAATGAGCGAGGTCTTCTTCTGGCTCATTTTGGTTATCAGTCGGGGTCTGAACACTCAGATCATCACCGATCAAAATTTTTGACTTGTCTCTACATCATGTCAAAAGGTTTGTTTTTTTGTTGTTTTTTTTTTTAATGCAAGAACAAGTTTAAGGATTATACAGCAAACATTGTTAGCCGGTGCAGGACAAGTAGGGACAGACCAAGTGCCAAAAGTGTATCCCAAACAAATAATACAAATAGGAAATTGGTCATACATAACCAGATTATATGAATAGATAAACATTATAGGAAATAAAACAGACAAAGAAAGATGGCCAGCCCAAGGACAAAACATGACTACATTAATATGGAAAAACAAGGTCGTCAAACCACAGAGAGAGAAAAGAAGAAGTGAACGGACAACCAACCAGACAACAGGAGAGAGAAGACGAAAGATTAGGAGCGAGACCGAGGGAATCCCACTAAAGAAGCCAAAAGACAAGGTGATCAGGAGAACGGCTACCAGGCAGCCCGAGGTAAACCACAAAAAAGTCCAAGGAAAAAAGCAAGGGGGCGACACTTCCATCCCACTCGTGGTGCTGCGATCATAAAGGACAGCGTGCGGTAAGTCCAGGAGGAGCAAAAATCCACCCAAGGGCTCCAGGTAGCTCCATAGTGATTCACGTCTATAGGGATGAGAGCAGATCCTCCATATGTTGGACATGTGTGATCTCAGTGAACCATTCCTCCTAGGTAGGAGGAAGATCTCCAGCGTCTAGGGATGACCATTTCAGCTGCTTAAAGTGACCCTGCCTGTTTAAGTAGAGTAGAGTACCCCTTTATCATTGTAACCTTGTGAAGTGCTAACCCCTGTCCCTACAACTCTCTTCATTCTGTGTCTCAGGAGATCAAATCCGCACAGCGCGTTGCCCATATCTATTCTTCCATGCCTGAAATGTGGGCTAAATGCCTCCTGGGGCACTGCTATGGGTTGTGGTTCATCTACCTGCCCACATTTGTCAGAGCGACAGCCTCCAAGGTGCGAGCTCTGCAGACGGCATACGACGCCCTGAAACAGATGGAGACCAAGAATGTGGTTTTACCTGATGAGGTGAGCGTGTGCAGTGAGACCCCACGGTAGGGCCGCTCCCCTATAGGGCACAATAATCATAAATGTCTATAGACCCCAATGTAATGTCATCTCCAGTGTCCTTATATAACAATAATCATAAATGTCTATAGACCCCAATGTAATATCATCTCCAGTGTCCTTATATAACAATAATTATATACCTATAGACCCCAATGTAATGTCATCTCCAGTGTCCTTATATAACAATAATTATATATCTATAGACCCCAATGTAATGTCCTCTCCAGTGTCCTTATATAACAATAATCATAAATGTCTATAGACCCCAATGTAATGTCATCTCCAGTGTCCTTATATAACAATAATCATAAATGTCTATAGACCCCAATGTAATGTCATCTCCTGTGTCCTTATATAACAATAATCATAAATGTCTATAGACCCCAATGTAATGTCATCTCCAGTGTCCTTATATAACAATAATTATATCTCTATAGACCCCAATGTAATGTCATCTCCAGTGTCCTTATATAACAGTAATTATATATCTATAGACCCCAATGTAATGTCCTCTCCAGTGTCCTTATATAACAATAATTATACGTCTATAGACCCCAATGTAATGTCATCTCCAGTGTCCTTATATAACAATAATTATATCTCTATAGACCCCAATGTAATGTCATCTCCAGTGTCCTTATATAACAATAATTATATATCTATAGACCCCAATGTAATGTCCTCTCCAGTGTCCTTATATAACAATAATTATATATCTCTATAGACCCCAATGTAATGTCATCTCCAGTGTCCTTATATAACAATAATTATACATCTATAGACCCCAATGTAATGTCATCTCCAGTGTCCTTATATAACAATAATTATATATCTATAGACCCCAATGTAATGTCCTCTCCAGTGTCCTTATATAACAATAATATATATATATCTATAGACCCCAATGTAATGTCATCTCCAGTGTCCTTATATAACAATAATTATATATCTATAGACCCCAATGTAATATCATCTCCAGTGTCCTTATATAACAATAATATATATATATCTATAGACCCCAATGTAATGTCATCTCCAGTGTCCTTATATAACAATAATTATATCTCTATAGACCCCAATGTAATGTCATCTCCAGTGTCCTTATATAACAATAATTATATATCTATAGACCCCAATGTAATGTCCTCTCCAGTGTCCTTATATAACAATAATATATATATATCTATAGACCCCAATGTAATGTCATCTCCAGTGTCCTTATATAACAATAATTATATATCTATAGACCCCAATGTAATATCATCTCCAGTGTCCTTATATAACAATAATCATAAATGTCTATAGACCCCAATGTAATGTCATCTCCAGTGTCCTTATATAACAATAATCATAAATGTCTATAGACCCCAATGTAATGTCATCTCCTGTGTCCTTATATAACAATAATCATAAATGTCTATAGACCCCAATGTAATGTCATCTCCTGTGTCCTTATATAACAATAATTATATCTCTATAGACCCCAATGTAATGTCATCTCCAGTGTCCTTATATAACAGTAATTATATATCTATAGACCCCAATGTAATGTCATCTCCAGTGTCCTTATATAACAATAATTATATCTCTATAGACCCCAATGTAATGTCATCTCCAGTGTCCTTATATAACAATAATTATACGTCTATAGACCCCAATGTAATGTCATCTCCAGTGTCCTTATATAACAATAATTATATCTCTATAGACCCCAATGTAATGTCATCTCCAGTGTCCTTATATAACAATAATTATATATCTATAGACCCCAATGTAATGTCCTCTCCAGTGTCCTTATATAACAATAATATATATATATCTATAGACCCCAATGTAATGTCATCTCCAGTGTCCTTATATAACAATAATTATATATCTATAGACCCCAATGTAATATCATCTCCAGTGTCCTTATATAACAATAATATATATATATCTATAGACCCCAATGTAATGTCATCTCCAGTGTCCTTATATAACAATAATTATATCTCTATAGACCCCAATGTAATGTCATCTCCAGTGTCCTTATATAACAATAATTATATATCTATAGACCCCAATGTAATGTCCTCTCCAGTGTCCTTATATAACAATAATATATATATATCTATAGACCCCAATGTAATGTCATCTCCAGTGTCCTTATATAACAATAATTATATATCTATAGACCCCAATGTAATATCATCTCCAGTGTCCTTATATAACAATAATATATATATATCTATAGACCCCAATGTAATGTCATCTCCAGTGTCCTTATATAACAATAATTATATATCTATAGACCCCAATGTAATGTCCTCTCCAGTGTCCTTATATAACAATAATTATATCTCTATAGACCCCAATGTAATGTCATCTCCTGTGTCCTTATATAACAATAATTATATATCTATAGACCCCAATGTAATGTCCTCTCCAGTGTCCTTATATAACAATAATTATATATCTATAGACCCCAATGTAATGTCATCTCCAGTGTCCTTATATAACAATAATTATATATCTATAGACCCCAATGTAATGTCCTCTCCAGTGTCCTTATATAACAATAATTATATCTCTATAGACCCCAATGTAATGTCCTCTCCAGTGTCCTTATATAACAATAATTATATCTCTATAGACCCCAATGTAATGTCCTCTCCAGTGTCCTTATATAACAATAATTATATCTCTATAGACCCCAATGTAATGTCATCTCCAGTGTCCTTATATAACAATAATTATATCTCTATAGACCCCAATGTAATGTCCTCTCCAGTGTCCTTATATAACAATAATTATATATCTATAGACCCCAATGTAATGTCATCTCCAGTGTCCTTATATAACAATAATTATATCTCTATAGACCCCAATGTAATGTCATCTCCAGTGTCCTTATATAACAATAATTATACATCTATAGACCCCAATGTAATGTCATCTCCAGTGTCCTTATATAACAATAATTATACATCTATAGACCCCAATGTAATGTCCTCTCCAGTGTCCTTATATAACAATAATTATATCTCTATAGACCCCAATGTAATGTCATCTCCAGTGTCCTTATATAACAATAATTATATCTCTATAGACCCCAATGTAATGTCATCTCCAGTGTCCTTATATAACAATAATTATATCTCTATAGACCCCAATGTAATGTCATCTCCAGTGTCCTTATATAACAATAATTATATCTCTATAGACCCCAATGTAATGTCATCTCCAGTGTCCTTATATAACAATAATTATATATCTATAGACCCCAATGTAATGTCATCTCCAGTGTCCTTATATAACAATAATTATATCTATAGACCCCAATGTAATGTCATCTCCAGTGTCCTTATATAACAATAATATATATCTCTATAGACCCCAATGTAATGTCATCTCCAGTGTCCTTATATAACAATAATTATATATCTATAGACCCCAATGTAATGTCATCTCCAGTGTCCTTATATAACAATAATTATATATCTATAGACCCCAATGTAATGTCATCTCCAGTGTCCTTATATAACAATAATTATATCTCTATAGACCCCAATGTAATGTCATCTCCAGTGTCCTTATATAACAATAATTATATCTATAGACCCCAATGTAATGTCATCTCCAGTGTCCTTATATAACAATAATTATATCTATAGACCCCAATGTAATGTCCTCTCCAGTGTCCTTATATAACAATAATTATATCTCTATAGACCCCAATGTAATGTCCTCTCCAGTGTCCTTATACAACAATAATTATATCTCTATAGACCCCAATGTAATGTCATCTCCAGTGTCCTTATATAACAATAATTATATCTCTATAGACCCCAATGTAATGTCATCTCCAGTGTCCTTATATAACAATAATATATATATCTATAGACCCCAATGTAATGTCCTCTCCAGTGTCCTTATATAACAATAATTATATATCTATAGACCCCAATGTAATGTCCTCTCCAGTGTCCTTATATAACAATAATCATATATCTATAGACCCCAATGTAATATCATCTCCCGCGTCCTTTATATAACAATAATTATGTATCTATAGACCCCAATGTAATATCATCTCCAGTGTCCTTATATAACAATAATTATATCTCTATAGACCCCAATGTAATGTCATCTCCAGTGTCCTTATATAACAATAATATATATCTCTATAGACCCCAATGTAATGTCATCTCCAGTGTCCTTATATAACAATAATTATATATCTATAGACCCCAATGTAATGTCATCTCCAGTGTCCTTATATAACAATAATATATATATCTATAGACCCCAATGTAATGTCATCTCCAGTGTCCTTATATAACAATAATTATACATCTATAGACTCCAATGTAATGTCATCTCCAGTGTCCTTATATAACAATAATTATATCTCTATAGACCCCAATGTAATGTCATCTCCAGTGTCCTTATATAACAATAATTATATATCTATAGACCCCAATGTAATGTCATCTCCAGTGTCCTTATATAACAATAATTATACGTCTATAGACCCCAATGTAATGTCATCTCCAGTGTCCTTATATAACAATAATTATACATCTATAGACCCCAATGTAATGTCATCTCCAGTGTCCTTATATAACAATAATTATATCTCTATAGACCCCAATGTAATGTCATCTCCAGTGTCCTTATATAACAATAATTATATCTCTATAGACCCCAATGTAATGTCATCTCCAGTGTCCTTATATAACAATAATTATATCTCTATAGACCCCAATGTAATGTCATCTCCAGTGTCCTTATATAACAATAATTATATCTCTATAGACCCCAATGTAATGTCATCTCCAGTGTCCTTATATAACAATAATTATACATCTATAGACCCCAATGTAATGTCATCTCCAGTGTCCTTATATAACAATAATTATATCTCTATAGACCCCAATGTAATGTCCTCTCCAGTGTCCTTATATAACAATAATTATATATCTATAGACCCCAATGTAATGTCATCTCCAGTGTCCTTATATAACAATAATTATATATCTATAGACCCCAATGTAATGTCATCTCCCGTGTCCTTATATAACAATAATTATATATCTATAGACCCCAATGTAATGTCCTCTCCTGTGTCCTTATATAACAATAATTATATCTCTATAGACCCCAATGTAATGTCCTCTCCAGTGTCCTTATATAACAATAATTATACGTCTATAGACCCCAATGTAATGTAATCTCCCGCGTCCTTATGTCTCTCGGCAGGTTTGTTACCGTATCCTGATGCAGCTCTGCGGTCAGTATGGAGAGCCGGTGTTGGCTGTGCGCGTCATGCTGGAGATGAGAAAAGCTGGGATCGTCCCAAACGCCATCACATATGGGTATTACAATAAGGTGCATTGTAAGAAAATGATATAAAATGTATGGGGTCGGGGGCAGGACGTGCGGATCTTACTACCACTTTGTATCCTCCGCAGGCTGTGCTGGAGAGCAAGTGGCCGTCCAGCAATCAGAGTGGAAGACTCCACTGGGCCAAACTAAGAAACGTGGTCCTTGGGGCCGCCCAGTTCCGTCAGCCCCTCCGTCACAAACAGCCGGGGGGTGAAACCCCTCCGCAAAGTGATGACATGTCTAAAAACAGGGCGAGAGGTGAGAGATCCCCAACCCCGACCTCCTATAGTATATATATATACACAGTGACCTCACTACCCTACAGATATATCCTCATGTCTTCTCCTATAGTATATATACAGTGACCTCACTACCCTACAGATATATCCTCATGTCTTCTCCTATAGTATATATACAGTGACCTCACTACCCTACAGATATATCCTTATGTCTTCTCCTATAGTATATATACAGTGACCTCACTACCCTACAGATATATCCTTATGTCTTCTCCTATAGTATAATATATATACAGTGACCTCACTACCCTACAGATATATCCTCATGTCTTCTCCTATAGTATATATACAGTGACATCACTACCCTACAGATATATCCTTATGTCTTCTCCTATAGTATATATACAGTGACATCACTACCCTACAGATATATCCTTATGTCTTCTCCTATAGTATATACACAGTGACCTCACTACCCTACAGATATATCCTTATGTCTTCTCCTATAGTATATATATATATACAGTGACATCACTACCCTACAGATATATCCTTATGTCTTCTCCTATAGTATATATACAGTGACATCACTACCCTACAGATATATTCTTATGTCTTCTCCTATAGTATATATACAGGGACATCACTACCCTACAGATATATCCTTATGTCTTCTCCTATAGTATATATACAGTGACATCACTACCCTACAGATATATCCTTATGTCTTCTTCTATAGTATAATATATATACAGTGACATCACTACCCTACAGATATATCCTTATGTCTTCTCCTATAGTATAATATATATACAGGGACATCACTACCCTACAGATATATTCTTATGTCTTCTCCTATAGTATAATATATATACAGTGACATCACTACCCTACAGATATATCCTTATGTCTTCTCCTATAGTATAATATATACAGTGACATCACTACCCTACAGATATATCCTTATGTCTTCTCCTATAGTATATATACAGTGACATCACTACCCTACAGATATATCCTTATGTCTTCTCCTATAGTATATATATATATACAGTGACATCACTACCCTACAGATATATCCTTATGTCTTCTCCTATAGTATAATATATACAGTGACATCACTACCCTACAGATATATCCTTATGTCTTCTCCTATAGTATATATACAGTGACATCACTACCCTACAGATATATCCTTATGTCTTCTCCTATAGTATATATACAGTGACATCACTACCCTACAGATATATCCTTATGTCTTCTCCTATAGTGTATATACAGTGACATCACTACCCTACAGATATATCCTTATGTCTTCTCCTATAGTATATATACAGTGACCTCACTACCCTACAGATATATCCTTATGTCTTCTCCTATAGTATATATATACAGTGACATCACTACCCTACAGATATATCCTTATGTCTTCTCCTATAGTATAATATATATACAGTGACATCACTACCCTACAGATATATCCTTATGTCTTCTCCTATAGTATAATATATATACAGTGACATCACTACCCTACAGATATATCCTTATGTCTTCTCCTATAGTATATATATATATACAGTGACATCACTACCCTACAGATATATCCTTATGTCTTCTCCTATAGTATAATATATATACAGTGACATCACTACCCTACAGATATATCCTTATGTCTTCTCCTATAGTATATATATATATATACAGTGACATCACTACCCTACAGATATATCCTTATGTCTTCTCCTATAGTATAATATATATACAGTGACATCACTACCCTACAGATATATCCTTATGTCTTCTCCTATAGTATATATATATATATACAGTGACATCACTACCATACAGATATATCCTTATGTCTTCTCCTATAGTATAATATATATACAGTGACATCACTACCCTACAGATATACCCTTATGTCTTCTCCTATAGTATATATATATATATATATATATATATATATATATATATATACAGTGACATCACTACCCTACAGATATATCCTTATGTCTTCTCCTATAGTATATATATATACAGTGACCTCACTACCCTACAGATATATCCTTATGTCTTCTCCTATAGTATAATATATATACAGTGACCTCACTACCCTACAGATATATCCTTATGTCTTCTCCTATAGTATAATATATATACAGTGACATCACTACCCTACAGATATATCCTTATGTCTTCTCCTATAGTATATATACAGTGACATCACTACCCTACAGATATATCCTTATGTCTTCTCCTATAGTATATATACAGTGACCTCACTACCCTACAGATATATCCTTATGTCTTCTCCTATAGTATATATACAGTGACCTCACTACCCTACAGATATATCCTTATGTCTTCTCCTATAGTATAATATATACAGTGACATCACTACCCTACAGATATATCCTTATGTCTTCTCCTATAGTATAATATATATACAGTGACATCACTACCCTACAGATATATCCTTATGTCTTCTCCTATAGTATATATATATATACAGTGACATCACTACCCTACAGATATATCCTTATGTCTTCTCCTATAGTATATATACAGTGACATCACTACCCTACAGATATATCCTTATGTCTTCTCCTATAGTATATATATATATACAGTGACATCACTACCCTACAGATATATCCTTATGTCTTCTCCTATAGTATAATATATATACAGTGACATCACTACCCTACAGATTTATCCTTATGTCTTCTCCTATAGTATATATACAGTGACCTCACTACCCTACAGATATATCCTTATGTCTTCTCCTATAGTATATATACAGTGACATCACTACCCTACAGATATATCCTTATGTCTTCTCCTATAGTATAATATATATACAGTGACATCACTACCCTACAGATATATCCTTATGTCTTCTCCTATAGTATATATACAGTGACATCACTACCCTACAGATATATCCTTATGTCTTCTCCTATAGTATAATAATATACAGTGACATCACTACCCTACAGATATATCCTTATGTCTTCTCCTATAGTATAATATATATACAGTGACCTCACCACCCTACAGATATATCCTGATGTCTTCTCCTATAGTATATATACAGTGACATCACTACCCTACAGATATATCCTTATGTCTTCTCCTATAGTATAATATATATACAGTGACATCACTACCCTACAGATATATCCTTATGTCTTCTCCTATAGTATATATACAGTGACATCACTACCCTACAGATATATCCTTATGTCTTCTCCTATAGTATAATATATATACAGTGACCTCACTACCCTACAGATATATCCTCATGTCTTCTCCTATAGTATATATATATACAGTGACATCACTACCCTACAGATATATCCTTATGTCTTCTCCTATAGTATATATACAGTGACATCACTACCCTACAGATATATCCTTATGTCTTCTCCTATAGTATAATATATATACAGTGACATCACTACCCTACAGATATATCCTTATGTCTTCTCCTATAGTATATATATATACAGTGACATCACTACCCTACAGATATATCCTTATGTCTTCTCCTATAGTATAATATATACAGTGACATCACTACCCTACAGATATATCCTTATGTCTTCTCCTATAGTGTATATATATATATATATATATATACAGTGACATCACTACCCTACAGATATATCCTTATGTCTTCTCCTATAGTATAATATATATACAGTGACATCACTACCCTACAGATATATCCTTATGTCTTCTATAGTATAATATATATACAGTGACCTCTCTACCCTACAGATATATCCTTATGTCTTCTCCTATAATATATATATATATATATATATATATATATATATACAGTGACATCACTACCCTACAGATATATCTTTATGTCTTCTCCTATAATATATATATATATATATATATATATATATATATATACACACACAGTGACATCACTACCCTACAGATATATCCTTATGTCTTCTCCTATAGTATATATACAGTGACATCACTACCCTACAGATATATCCTTATGTCTTCTCCTATAGTATATATACAGTGACATCACTACCCTACAGATATATCCTTATGTCTTCTCCTATAGTATATATACAGTGACATCACTACCCTACAGATATATCCTTATGTCTTCTCCTATAGTATAATATATATACAGTGACATCACTACCCTACAGATATATCCTTATGTCTTCTCCTATAGTATATATATATACAGTGACATCACTACCCTACAGATATATCCTTATGTCTTCTCCTATAGTATAATATATACAGTGACATCACTACCCTACAGATATATCCTTATGTCTTCTCCTATAGTATATATATATATATATATATATACAGTGACATCACTACCCTACAGATATATCCTTATGTCTTCTCCTATAGTATAATATATATACAGTGACATCACTACCCTACAGATATATCCTTATGTCTTCTATAGTATAATATATATACAGTGACCTCTCTACCCTACAGATATATCCTTATGTCTTCTCCTATAATATATATATATATATATATATATATATATATATATATACAGTGACATCACTACCCTACAGATATATCTTTATGTCTTCTCCTATAATATATATATATATATATATATATATATACACACACAGTGACATCACTACCCTACAGATATATCCTTATGTCTTCTCCTATAGTATATATACAGTGACATCACTACCCTACAGATATATCCTTATGTCTTCTCCTATAGTATATATACAGTGACATCACTACCCTACAGATATATCCTTATGTCTTCTCCTATAGTATATATACAGTGACATCACTACCCTACAGATATATCCTTATGTCTTCTCCTATAGTATATATATATATATATATATATATATATATATATATATATATATATATATATATATATATACAGTGACATCACTACCCTACAGATATATCTTTATGCTTTTCCTCTTTATCTTTCCGGTTCTACAGATCGTTGGAAGCATAACAGCTGCTCCGGGGATTTGCCCCCACGATTGAACCTACTGCGACAGACCACTTGGTCCAGCCAGACCAGCCGGGGACCCGAGGACGCCCCTCCGGGGAAACTGGTGAAGAGCTGGAGCGTTGGTTGTACCCGGAGTGACACCTGTATACTGGAAATGGGAGTGACGCACCGTAAGTGAGAGGGACCTAGTCAGAGCTGGGACTGGATGCAGAGCGGTTGGAGCACAATGCATGCTGGGATGGTTTTATGGATTTGATTTCTTTTTTTTTTTTTATCAGAAAATGTTATTGAACATTTATTTTTTTTATAAACAAACAACAAAACAAATCAACCCTCTCCCCTGGGTTCCCGTGCCGTATCTTCCCCTAAGGATGAAAAAAGAACCACAACATAGAAAATTAGTGCAATAATAGTGTTTGATCCGTACATACACTGCATAGATAAAAAACAACCAAGATATACTAAACAATAGCGAAGTATCTAAATAGGGTCACCACTCAAGACAGACGGCCAAGGGTGTGGGTGAGGACATCTACAAGGGACCACAGAGAAAGTACAAGTGGAGTCCCACTCAGAAGCTCAAAGAGAGCTCCATTACCATAGAACATACAACAATATGAGACTGACAAAGGAGAACAAGACAGATAACAAATGAGCAACACTGTAGAAAAGAAAGACAAGGAGATTATCCCACTCCCCCCAACAATACTTCCATAGGAGTCCTCCGTAAGTATAATGACCCGGGGTGTCAATCCAAGGTCCCCATATGAGCTCAAACTTATGCATGGCCTTCTGCTGAAGATAAACACCCTTCTCTAACCTAATAATATGGTTTATTTCCGTTATGAGTTCGGACACAGTAGGCGGACAGGCTCTCAACCAATGTTGTGCAATTAACTTGCAGGCTTGATATAAAATTCTATTGATACCAATATCTGAGCCACTGTCTTCATCTAAATCATCTATACACCCGAATACTCTTCTTAGCAGCTGACTCACATCAGCCCAAAACTGTGTAAGAGGAGCGCAGTCCCACTTCATATGAAGCAATTGGGCATCAGGCCTAGAGCATCTAGGACAACAAGTCAAGGCGCACCCCAATTTTGTGTAAAATGGCAGGGGTGCGATATACCCGGTGTAGCAAGAAAACTTGGGACACCCAATGAGCCTCTGACACACCCAGACGCGGGGTCATAGTTAAAATCTGTGCCCATTGTTCATCAGACAGGGGACCCACATGTCCCTCCCACTTCTCCCTAACAAGTAAGGGGAAGGCTTCATGATAAGTTCCTTATATAATATCGATATAACTCCTTTAGTAGAGACCCGAGTGAACAATTCATTTATTGCCAATGAGGGGCCGACAGTCGGGTCACTCGCTCATGTCTCAGCTGCAGGTAACGAAAGGAAAAAGAATGTGGTAGAGAAAAGTCTTCCGGCAGCTGAGTAAATGACTTCAGCGTCGGCCCGTCATATAGCTGGGGGAGGTACAGAATCCCATACGAGAGCCACAGATTAATATCTGGCAGGGAAGTCAACTCAGGAAGACTCGGATTATACCACAACGGTGAATATGTTCCGAAAACAGGGTAATGTAGGAGAGTCTTACATGTCAACCATACTTTACGGAGGAGTAGGAAAGTAGGACGGAAGTCTGGGGGACGCGTCTGTGCCGCCATTTCTAAAAGATAGAGGGGAGTTACACCACCAATACGCTGTGAGATCAAAGCCCCCGTTCGCCCCATAGTGTCTAACTGTTCCCAACCCTTCAATTGTTGGATCTGCGATGCCAGGAAATACAACCACGGGTTAGGAATAGACAAACCGCCCGCCCCCTTACCGCGCTGTAACGTTTCTAGGGGGATCCTAGCCGATTTACCACTCTGAATAAAGACTGAATTCTACAAAAAAAATGCATTGGGATCCAGACAGGGGTATTATGTAGAACATTTAGAAATTGGGGCATGAGAACCATTTTAACCAGATTAGATCTACCTACCATAGAGAGGGGGAGCTTGCACCACGTAGCTACCTTTTGGGAAATACGGTCTAATAATGGTAACAAATTCAAAGAGACATAGTCAGAGGGATTAGTCGTAACAAATACACCCAAATACCTAAATCTAGAAACTAGGGGGAGCCCAACCCCAGCAACCACAGGTATCGAAGGGAGAGGGTCTAGGGGAAGTAGTGTAGACTTATCCCAATTGATAGCTAGGCCGGAATAGCAGCCAAATGATTCAATAAGACTAATTAGAGGGGGATGAATGTGATTTCTAATATGCAGAATGGAAAAAGGAATATTTAGCAGGAAGAGGATGTGGGGCTGTGATAACATCCTTCTTTTTGCAGTTTGATTGGAGTTCCCCTTTAAGTAGCTGCAGTTCCTTTCATGTTGTGTATTTTCGTCCACAGTGATGGAGGATTTGGAAGTGGAAGGGGTGACCGAGGGGTCGGACGCCAGCCCCTCACTAAGTGGATCTCTCCGAAGAGCTTGTGGGACCCCACTTGTTCTCGGGCCTTCAGAAAATGGAAGCTCATCCAATGTCAGTTTTGTCACGGACGGCACAGGCAGCGGGACAGTCACATCTGATGACTCTGAACCGGTCCTGACTGAGAGCTCCACAGAAGCCCTGACCAGCAGGAGCCGGGACGAGGCCGGCAGCAGCAGCTCCAGGGACGGGGTGAGGAGACGGAGCCTCGCCGGGAAGATCCAGCAGCTGCTCACCCCCTCCAGAAAACCGTCCAGGACCTCGCTGCTGAGGAAGGCCGGGAGTATGTCTGAGACGCCTTCTCCTCTCCTGCTGGAGCAGCATCATGGCTGGAAGGGTCACAGGAGACCAGAGTCCACCGCCTCAGAGGTGAGATCCTGCTTCATTACCACTTGTGGCCATAACTGTTGTATGATGGTGGGGGTCACAGAGAAGACATGGAAATGAATACACAGCATCTTCAGGCTCTTTGCCTCCTTCTTCCAGAGCTCGGTGTCCCTGGGAAGTGAAGCCGACTCCTCCGACACGTCCGTCTGCAACTTTACAATTCACAAATCTACTGAGCGTCTGTTAGATAGAGGCGAGGACGCCCCCGCTGTGGAGGTAGGTGTCACACCGCCTGATGTGTGGGCATCAGCTGTCCCCAGTACTTGCACTGTTCCGCTCCTATTCCTCAGGTCTTGCTCTCCAGCTGCTCCCAGTGTCCGGCCTGTCACTCCCTAATCTACGATGAGGACATCATGGCCGGCTGGACGTCCGACGACTCCAACCTGAAGACAGTGTGTACGTTCTGCGGACAGAACTTTGTGCCGTTCCTAAACATAAAGATCACTGACCTGCAGAGACAGCGTAGGTGAGGGCGACCCCCTGATGTGAGGGTTGGGGTTCTTAAAGGGGAGCTCCTCTTCAGGCTTGTGAATGTGGATCTGTGTGCTAGGACTTAGCACCTAACCCCTCAGTTCCTGCCTAGATGAGTAGGGGCCATAGTGTTATGATGGGATGTTATAAAGTATCTGCCTCTTTGGTTACAGCGCTGATGGCCCCTCGGAGTCATCCACGGATGGTGGTACTGGGAGCCGTGGACCTGTTCTTAGTGACCGCTATCAGTGTTTGGTGTTAGATGAATATTCCTCCCGTGCTCCGTGTAATGGCTTCCCTGATGTCCAGGTACAGTACAGGGTCACGTCCCTAAGTGTCGCCTTAGTCTTTTGGATTCTGTTTTCTCATTTCTACTTTCTCCTTTTCCCTTCACCAGCACAGCGCCAACGATGCGGACTCTGAGATGGTGACTGTGGCCTATCTGTGCCCCCTGGTCCTTCGCAAGGAGATGGAGAGCCTGCTGGAGAACGAGGGTGGCGACTTCCTGTCCCAACCGGAACTGGTCGACAACCACCCCATCATCTACTGGAACCTGGTCTGGTACTTCCAGCGCCTGGCGCTGCCCAGTAACCTCTTGCAGCTCATATTGGCATCGAAGCACGTGCAGCCATCTACACAGGTGGGCATCAGGGTGGGTTGAGGATGGTCATTTAGGGGTCTGCAGAGCAGTCATAGGGTCGTCTGTGTGTGACTGTTCGGCGTTCCTCCGCATTCTTGCCTAAACTAGTAACGATTGTTTTCTATTTTATTTATTTTTTTACAGCGCTTATCTCCTTTTAGCCTTTTTACGTCTCTGTGCAGGTCAGAAGATTTTGCAAATGACTAAGACACGTTAGAGACACGTCAAAAGATTTGATTAGTCAGGGGCTGGGTCAGTGTCTTCCAAATAGTGTGTCTCCAGCTGTTGCAAAACTACAACTCCCAGCAAGTCTGGGCATGCTGGGAATTGTAGTTTAGCAACATCTGGAGACACACTATTTGGAAAACACTAGGCTAGGTGTGCAGACCCCCCCCCCCCCTCCATCCCCGCTGAATCGCTAAGCAGTGGCAGGAGACCAACTTTATAGATAGTCTATGGGGGGGGGGGGGGGGGTGTCTCCTGCAGCGCTGTATTGTAGTGTATTGTATCATGGCTGCCGGCTTGTGGGGCTTTTTGGAATATGAAAAATGATCAAAATCTACAGAGAATGAGCTTAAGATACGGAAAAATAAAAGTTATAGGGAAGCGTATAGAAAGTTTTATTTTCTGATAGTAGTAAAACATAAGAAAGCGCTATAATTCTGATCTTGGGGCATTTGCACTGACAGGATAAAATGGCGCAGTTGTGCATTCTCTTTATGCACTCCAATGATTTTTACATTATATGGTAAAATGATGGCGGCCGTTACGAAGTTACATTTATCGCGTAGACACACAAGCCACTGTATGATTCTGTCTGTTCCTTCTCAGGTGACAGACAATATGAGTGTCAGAGTCCGCTCATTATGGGATGTCCTGGTGCAGGACCCCGACCGATGGCCGCCCATGTACGCGCTGTGGAAACTTCACCGTAAGTGATGGCAATGCCTGGGGGATGGGGATGTTGGTGGACTCTATAGCAGTGTTTCCCAACCAGGGTGCCTCCAGCGGTTGCAAAACTACAACTCCCAGCATGCCCGGACAGCCTTCGGCTGTCCGGGCATGCTGGGAGTTGTAGTTTTGCAACCGCTGGAGGCACCCTGGTTGGGAAACACTGCTCTATAGAGTGCAGTGATAGATAAGAGTGCTGCCACCTGGTGGTCAGGTTTATGTTTTTTGTGTAACTCACAGGAAACCTCCCGAACCACCTGCTCGGCTGGCGCTCCCACTCCCACCCCTTCACCCTGGAGTTCCTGGAGAAGGTCCTAAATTTCATCGGACTCTTTGAGGTTCATAAAGCCATCTTGCTGCTATTAAATGTCCCGCAGGAGCAGAACTCCCCTCCGCAGATCATCCAGAGGTGGAGTATACTATGAATGTATCTAAAGAGGAACCCCGCCAAACTGTTCTGTATACTACTGACTCCATCCTTGTCCTGTTCTCCTTCAGGGGGATCTACAGAGAGATGCTGCTTTTGACAATGGCCGCCCTGGGGAGGGAACACATGGATGTTGGTGAGTGATTCCGGACATACCTGTTGGACATGTATCAGCCCAACCATTTTATCTGTATAGTGGGCCCCTGACTCTCATTACAGCAGACGTCAGAGGACAGAATGATGGGGCTTTAACTGTAGCTGCTTACCCCCGCCTCTCCCCATCCTGCATACATGCACACTTGACTCGGCTGAGCGTGCATGTATTTGGGAAGAACTAGAGAGACAGCTGGCCGGTGGGATTCTTCAGGGCATCAGGGGGCGCCAGTGTTAGTTTCTGTGTGCTCCCTGCATCATTGTTTAGTCATATCTGGCCTCTGTGGATGGAGACTATAGGCTCCTCTGATCCTGTATCTTGTCCATACAGGCGGTACCTCCTTTCTTGCAGCCAGCTATTTATATAATCCTTTAGACGGGTGCTCCCCAACTTGTGGCTGTAAAGCCGCTGCAAAACTACTACCCCCATCATGCCCTAGACTTGACTAGTTCAGTGTCCTCCCCACCTGTAGCTTTCCAGCTGCTGCAGAACTACAGTTACCATCATGCCCCCCAGCCCTCAGTTGTCGTTTTGCTGAATGTCCACATGGTGTAGAGCAGTGTTTCCCAACCAGAGTGCCTCCAGCTGTTGCAAAACTACAACTCCTTCGGCTGTCCGGGCATGCTGGGAGTTGTAGTTTTGCAACAGCTGGAGTCACCCTGGTTGGGAAACACTGGTGTAGGCGGACACGACTACAGACATGACAGACAATTAACCCCTTCTCTCCCCCTTCCTGCAGCTGCATTCGACAGCAGATACAAGACGGCCTGTAAGAAACTGGGGAACTCCCTGGGAAAAGAAGAACTGCGCAGACGTCGGGCCCAGCTCCCCAGTGCTAAAGCAATGGACTGCCGCAAGACATTTGGCGCAACGCTGGAATGCTAGGTCTCATCATGACACTCGCTATGTGAAAAGTGCAATATGGAGTGCAGTCTCCGTTCTAGTCAGAGACTGTGTGCGCGTAAATCGTGGAGCGAGACTAGTGGGGTGGGGGGGTGTCAGTGACGTCGTATTGACGTGCTGGGAAGATATCAGCGAACACCCCCTCCTGTCCTCGCTATCCACCCGCTCACCGGCTGGAGACTATAAGACTGAGGAGAGTCTGGAGCCAACACTTCCTGCATCTCATCGGATACGTGCCAGCCAGCGCCCAACGCCAGCAACCTGGGGCGCGCATCCACGCAGTCCTACTCCATCGGTCTCACCATATTTAACGCTCGGTTTACATTAAGCTCAGTTACAGGAGCAATGCGCAACTTTTACGTTGACCTCTGCTGATCAACCCTGATATCTTCTGCTGCTTAGGATAAGAAGGGGTTAATCACGGGCGCCAAAGATGATGATGATTTTATTTTAATACATTTTTTTTTTTTGCAATTCATGCGGCGGCGGTGGTACAGACCTGATTTCTGCCACTTCACGTTCTTCTCGCCATGAGCCAAGGTTCCGTCTTCCAAAGATAGCGGCTGCCATGTTTACCTCCTGTAGTCACCACCACCGGCTGACAAAGCCACGTCCATCGCTATGTGAAGGGTCTGAGACATGAGCCACGCGGTGTCATCAGTCACCTGGGGCCCTGCAGCCATACTGTTCAGTCCCATTGGTGACTAATACCACTGCATAGGCCGCTCTCTTACCTGGCACTGTGTTCTGTGTTTTTTACTGGAATGGGGTCCGGGGGCATCACCCCGAAAATGACAGTGTGAGTTATCAGTATTAACAGATGTTTTCTAATTTATTTATGTGGGATTCCTCCTGGTGTTTACCGTACAGTGTTGTGAGGGGGGTAGGGTGGGGGTGTCATTTCCGGGACCCCAGGTCACATAAGACTGTGAGCTGTGGTGGCGTCTCAGGCGTCACCGGTAGCATTTTCTAATAATGATTTTCGTGTATTATTTTTTTAACCTTGTTGATGTATAGATTTTTATTGGTCGCCATCATTTTATGTTTTTTGCCGTTTTTAAGGCCATTGTACATGTCGGAGGGTTGTCCTCATCCCATTCACCCATAATGCTCCAGATATAAGGGGGTCACAGGTCTGGACTGGATCTGAGGAGGACGGTGTCATTGGAAATAAAAGTGTTTGCTTCCTTCACTGCTGACATTTTGTGTCCTTTCTGTCTCCTCACTGGATGAATAAAGGGAGATTCTGGAATGTAATAATTTTTTTATGTTGCTTGAGGGGACTGTAAAAATAAGTAATAAATTACACTTACCTCCTCTTGTTCCCCCGCAGACAACGCATTTAAGCAGGACCTGCCAATCGCAGCAGTCCCAAGAAGGACCTAGAGTTACACTACGCACAGGCTGGGAAAGTTATTTTCTTCCTCCGATAACCCCTTTAACCCCTTAAGGATCTGCATTCTTCAGTTTTTGCACTTTCATTTATTCCTCCTCACCTTTTAAAACTAATAACCCTTTCAATTTTCCACCTAAAAATCCATATGATGGCTTATTTTATGTGCCACCAATTCTACTTCGTAATGACATCAGTAATTTTACCCAAAAATCAACGGCGAAACCAGAAAAAAAATAAAATAATTGTGCGACAAAATAAAAATAAAAAAACGCCTTTTCTCTATCGGCTCCATTGGGGGACACAGACCGTGGGTGTATGCTGCTGTCTCTAGGAGGTGTGACACTATGGTAATAAAAAAAAAAGTTAGCTCCTCCCAGCAGGATATACCCGCCTTCAGGCTCTGAGCTAATCAGTTTAAGCTTAGTGTCTGAAGGAGGTGGACATGGTCTGGATTTCTCCAGACCAGGTCTTCTGATTTTTTGTTTTCCTAGTATAGGGACGTGTTAGTTTTTTATTCCTTTTTCTTTTCTGTTTTCAGGTGGGGACTCAGGGACTCCGGTTCCCTGTTTCCCCATTGCGAATAATTGCGTATATGCGCTGTTCACCCCCCCTCGCCTACGGTCAGCGCCTGGGTTGGTACCTTAGTCCGGGTCTCCCTATTTCCCTGCTCGCCTCGCTCGCGCATAGCAGCCAGGCGTGATGCAGGTAACTAAAGCTGACTGAAGACTTCACTGAAGACTCCATTAGGTAAGTTCTTCTGACTGAGGTAAGTACTTTCCCCCCCTTTTTCTCCATAGGTACGGACTGGCAACCTCTGGAGACCCCCTGTGCTCTCAGTGCCGGCTTGCTTTCACTTTGCCGGCAGCGCCTTATACGTGGCTGAGAGCCGCGGCGCTGCTACGAGCCGGGCGCTTCAGCGCCGGCTTACTTTCACTTTCCCAGTCAGGCAGCCCGCTCTATTCCCCCGAGCGCATATGCGGCTGACATGTGCGCTCCGGACAACTAGCGGGCACCATGACAGTTCTTCTCGGCCGGTCTATAGCTCCGCCCACAGGGCTGGGAGTTCTCAGAGGAGCAAAGCAGCCTCCAATCAGCGCCGTGGGCGCGATTTTAAGTGAGAAGGGGTCAGTTAGTTAGTGCCTTGCTTCAGGCACACCCCTCTCTTCCTATTGACTGGCCTGTTCCTTCACTCTAGCTGCCTGGAGCGAGTTCTCCTCACTGCAGCTGACAGGGGACACAGACTAGGGTGAGAAAGTTCCTGTCTTTTTCCCACATTATGTCTGTACCCAGAGCTGTTCCTCCCTCTAAACAGAAACCTGGAACGTCAGTGACTTATTTTGTCTGTAAGCCCTGTAACACCAAGATGTCTTGCTCTGCTGAGCCCACTTGCCCTGCCTGCTCCCCCAGACCCCCTGATGCCCTTTCGGTCCCGGTGGGTTCAGCCGCTCCACCAGCCTGGGTTTCTTCCCTGACCCAGTATATGACTGACTTGACCCAGGTCTCCCGTTCGGTGGCTGAGGCCTCCCGGGAAGTGGTGTCCGCCTTGAAGGGGTCTTCCCTGCGCAGGACCTCTGAGAGGGCCCGCTCCTCGTCTCCACATACTTCACGCTCTCACAAGCGTACTAGGGGTGCCTCATCTGACTCTTCCATTGAGTCTTCAGATAGACGTGAGCGTTCCCCTCGTGGGTCCCGCCCCCCCCCCCCCTGTCATCTGGGCACAAACGTCGCTCCTCCAGAGGACGTTCTCGGAGTCGCCGCTCTACCACGCCAGAGCCGCGTACCTGGTCAGGGTCGCCCCCCTCCAGGACTGCCTCTACTCATTCACATTCCCCTGGTGAACTGGTGGTCGAGGCTTCCGAGCCGGCATCTGACTCAGAGGACCGCTCGGACTCAATTGCAACGGTGAACTCATTGGTGACAGCCATAAGAGACACCTTTCACTTAGAGGACCCAGGATCTTCGGATGTCAATCCAGGAGTATCCTTTCATCGTGCTAAGCCAGCACCTCAAAGGTTCAGCTCTAACGCTGACTTTGACAACATTCTGGAATCTGCATGGAAACATCCAGACAAGAGGTTCCCGGGAATCAAGACAATTCAAGAATGTTATCCAAATGACAAGGACTTTGTCGCTAAGGTGGTTTCCCCTCCCTCAGTGGATCCACCAATCTCCCGGATCTCTAAGGCGACTACACTGCCTCTGGCAGATGCCGCTGCCTTCAAGGATCCCATGGACAAGAAGGTAGAATCCTTAGCGAAGTTTGCTTCTGAAGCAGCTGGCTCTTCTCTTCTTCCCATCTTCGCCTCAACATGGGTGTCCAAGGCCCTATCGGAGTGGTGCCAAAAGCTCCATCAGGATATCTTAGCGGGATCCCCCCCCCCCCCCCCCCCCCCCAGAGGATCTATCTGCTCTGGCTCTCCAATGCTCTAAAGCTGGGGACTTTCTGTGCCCAGCTTCCATGCCGTCAGCCCGTTGTTCTGCTTTTGCTGTGGGTCACCTAGCGGCTCTCCGCCGCTCTATGTGGCTTAAAGCTTGGAATGCAGATGCCGCTTCCAAGAGGTCTCTCACTGAGCTTCCCTTTACCGGTTGCCGTCTTTTTGGCAAACGCCTTGATAAGATTATCTCTGGGGCAACGGGAGGTAAGAGTTCCTTGTTACCTCAAAATAAGGCTCGCCCTACTTCCCCAAGGAAGTCCTTTTCCTTTCGGTCCTTTCGGACCTCTGGCTCCATTAAAGGGTCCGGGCAGGCGCCCTCGCGGGACAAGAAGGCTCCCTTGTTCCTGGCCCGCCCGTCTTGAAAGTCGGTCTCCAACCGGTCCGGCCGTTTTGTGCCCCAAATCGGGCAACCGCAAACCCACTTCTGCATGAAGGGAGGCCCCCACCCGCGGTTTCTTCTCGGGTGGGAGGTCGTCTCTTGCTTTTTCGATACATCTGGACCTCTCACATTCAGGACTCTTGGATCAGGGACGTGGTGTCCAACGGTTACCGAATCGAATTCGCCTCCCTTCCGAGGGATCCCTTTTTTCGATCCCGGGCCCCCCGGTCTCCTCCTCTGGCGAAGCAAATTCGAGCGGCTCTCCAGTCTCTGCTTCTCCAGGGGGTTATCATTCCTGTTCCTCCAGGGGAACGGTTTCGAGGTTTCTATTCAAATCTTTTTGTGGTCCCCAAGAAGGACAGTTCTGTGCGACCAATCCTATACCTCAAGCATCTCAACCGTCACCTTCTCATCCACCACTTCCGAATGGAATCTCGGTGGTGGCGTCCCTGGAACAAGGGGGAGTTTCTTTCCTCGTTGGACATCAAGGATGCCTACCTCCATGTGCCAATATTTCCAGGCCATCATCGGTACCTCCGCTTTGCGGTCCCAGAGGGGCACTTTCAATTCGTAGCCCTCCCCTTCGGTCTAGCCACGGCTCCTCGGGTCTTTACAAAGATCCTTGCGCCAGTGATGGGCCTGTTACGGTCGAGGGGAATCTCAGTGATACCCTATCTGGACGACCTTCTCATCAAGGCTCCAACCAGAGCCCAGACTCTGGAGAATCTGGACGTCACTCTCCACACTCTGACTCGCTTCGGTTGGATGATCAACCGGGACAAGTCAGTCCTTCGTCCTACCCAGTCTCTAACCTTCCTGGGACTTCGATTCGACACGGCCTCTGCCCGAATTTGTCTTCCGCCGGACAAACGTCTGGCGCTTCGGTCAGGGGTCCGCTCCCTTCGGACCCAGGTCTCAGTCTCCATCCGCACTTGTATGGAAGTCCTGGGTCGGATGGTGGCAACTATGGAGGCCGTACCCTTTGCCCAGTTTCATTACCGCCCCCTTTAACTGGCGATTCTCTCTCGATGGAACAGGTCTCTTCTGTCCCTCGATCGTCAGATTGTTCTCCCTCGCAGGGTCCGTCAGTCTGCTCTGGTGGCTCCGCTCCCCCCTTCTTCTCCAAGGGCGGTCGTTTCTTCCCTTTCACTGGCAGGTTGTTACAACGGATTCCAGCCTGTCGGGCTGGGGTGTTCAGGGATTGGACGGTTCAGGGACTCTGGTCTCCCCAGGAGACCCTTCTTCCAATAAACATATTGGGGGGCATTTACTAATCTTTTACTATGTAGTCTGGTTTTTACCCTGTTTTTTTCTACTTCATTTTTGACTATGTGCGACAAATTTACTAAATTGTTGCACGGCATTAATAAATTTGGCACACATAGGCAAAAGTGGGAAATTTACTTCATGTAGTAGAAAAAATAGTCTGTTCCTCTTTCCTGCTGTCTGAATAGGTTTGGCTGCTGGTTTCCTTCTGGATCTTTTGTTTTTGAGGTTTTTTTTTAGCTTTTTCACCACATCTAAATAATTCAATAACTACAGCGGTCCCTCAAGTTACAATATTAATTGGTTCCAGGAAAACCATTGTAAGTTGAAACCATTGTATGTTGAGACCATAACTCTATGGAAACGTGGTAATTGGTTCTAAAGGCACCAAAATGTCATCCAAAACAGGAAAAAGTGACAAAGAAAAATAAGTAGATAACTGATATAGATAAAGCAAATCCTTACATATAAAAGTAATAAAGATCTGCTGGGAGCTGTAAATTACTGTCTATGTCAGTGTTTCCCAAGCAGGGAGCCTCCAGCTGTTGCAAAACTATAACTCCCAGCATGCCTGGACAGCCAAAGGCTGTCCGGGCATGCTGGGAGTTGTAGTTTTGCAAAAGATGGGGCCACCCTGCTTGGGAAACACTGTCTATGTAGAGGACAGGAGCTTCTTCAGGGGTCCTGTACAGTACAGGCAATGTCCCAAACAAGTAATGGAGTCGCCCTCACCTGGTGTCCAAAAGAGCAGCTAACCCTGATACAGGTAAAGTGTACAGAACATGTAATACCAGACACCAGGCAGTGCATACACTTCAGTAATACAGGGGTTTTACCAGTGAATGCCCATTTTGATTGGTTGGTTCTTCCAGCCATTGACACGTTTTACAGATCTGGACTGTCTGTAGCATTGTATGTTGAGTCTGGTTTCAACTTACGATGGTCCAGAAAAGACCATTGTATGTTGAAACTATTGTATGTTGAGGCCATTGTAAGTTGAGGGATCACTGTAAATTGTAGTTATGGCTCAGAAGTGGTAAACGGCGTTTAGTGTGTGTGTGTGTGTGTGTTTATTACATTTTTTTAACACAGTTTTTTTCTCCCTAAATGTACTTACACTTTTTTTTTTTTTTTGGTTACTTCTTCTACAGATCTGTGTATCCTGTGGACTCCTTCGGATTCGGTGGACTACTTCGATGACCAGCGTTTTTCTTTGCTTGATGTTAATAAAATGGTTAACGAGGGCTTGTGGGGGAGTGTTTTTTGTAATAAATTTATTTTTAAACCTGTTGTGTTTTATTTTTATTTTACTTTACTAGACAGGCTTAGTAGTGGAAGCTGTCTTATAGACTGAGTCCATTACTAAGCCGGGCTTAGCGTTAGCCACAAAAACAGCTAGCGCTAACCCCCAATTATTACCCCGGTACCCAACACCACAGGGGTGCCGGGAAGAGCCGGTACCAACAGGCCCGGAGCGTCAAAAATGGCGCTCCTGGGCCTAGGCGGTAACAGGCTGGCGTTATTTAGGTTGGGGAGGGCCAGTAACAATGGTCCTCGCCCACCCTGGGAACGTCAGGCTGTTACTGTTTGGTTGGTATTTGGTTGAGAATAAAAATAGGGGGACCCTATACGTTTTTTAAATATATTTAATTATTTATTTAAAAAAAAAAAACGCATAGGGTCCCCCCTATTTTCATTCTCAGCCAAATACCAACCAAACAGTAACAGCCTGACGTTCCCAGGGTGGGCGAGGACCATTGTTACTGGCCCTCCCCAGCCTAAATAACGCCAGCCTGTTACCGCTTAGGCCCAGGAGCGCCATTTTTGACGCTCCAGGCCTGTTGGTACCGGCTCTTCCCAGCACCCCTGTGGCGTTGGGTACCGGGGTAATAATAGGGGGTTAGCGCTAGCTGTTTTTGTGGCTAGCGCTAAGCCCAGGTTAGTAATGGACTCTGTCTATAAGACAGCTTCCACTACTAAGCCTGTCTAGTAAAGTAAGAAAAAAACACAACAGGTTTTAAAACATTTTTATTACAAAAAACACTCCCCCACAAGCCCTCGTTAACCATTTTATTAAAATCAAACAAAGAAAAACGCTGGTCATCGAAGTAGTCCACCGAATCCGAAGGAGTCCACAGGATACACGGATCTGAAATGAGAAGAAAACAAAAAAAATGGGTTAGTACATTTATTATCACCTGCTCACACATCTCCCGCCCCGCACGACTACAACTGCCAGCATGCCCTTACAGTAAGGACATGCTGGGAGTTGTAGTTGTGTGGTGCAGGAGATGTGTGGGCAAGTGACAAGCTTGTCCCCTGCCCCCAGCTGCAGGACTACAACTCCCAGCATGCCCTTACAGTAAGGTGGGGCGGAGGCCGGGCACAGTGTTTCCCAACCTGGGACTTGTAGTTTTGCAACATCTGGAGGCAACCTGGCTGGGAAACACTGGCCTAAAACAGTGTTTCCCAACCAGGGTGCCTCCAGATGTTGCAAAACTACAAGCCCCAGCATGCCTGGACAGTCAAAGGCTGTCCAGGCATGCTGGGAGTTGTAGTCTTGCAACATCTGGAGGCACCCTGGTTTGGAAACACTGGCCTAAAACAGTGTTTCCCAACCAGGGTGCCTCCAGATGTTGCAAGACTACAACTCCCAGCATGCCTAGACAGCCTTTGGCTGTCCAGGCATGCTGGGAGTTGTAGTCTTGCAACATCTGGAGGCACCCTGGTTGGGAAACACTGTTTTAGGCCAGTGTTTCCCAACTGTTTTAGGCCAGTGTTTCCCAACCAGGGTGCCTCCAGCTGTTGCTAAACTACAACTCCCAGCATGCCTGGACAGCCAAAGGCTGTCCAGGCATGCTGGGAGTTGTAGTCTTGCAACAACTGGAGGCACCCTGGTTGGGAAGCCTGCGCAACTTACCGGCTTCCGTAGGATCCAGCGCTGCACGACGATCTCCGACAGCGATCGTCGCTGGAGCCTCGGAAGGGTAAGTGAACTTCTTCGCCGGTCCCCTTCAGCTGTTTAGTTTTGCAACAGCTGGAGGACTACAGTTTACAGACCACAAACCAGTGGTCTGCAAACTGTGGCCCTCCAGCTGTTGCAAAACTACAACTCCCAGCATGCCTGGACAGCCAATGGCTGTCCAGGCATGCTGGGAGTTGTAGTCTTGCAACATCTGGAGTCACCCTGGTTGGGAAACACTGTTTTAGGCCAGTGTTTCCCAACAAGGGTGCCTCCAGCTGTTGCAAAACTACAACTCCCAGCATGCCCGGACAGCCAATGGCTGTCCAGGCATGCTGGGAGTTGTAGTCTTGCAACATCTGGAGGCACCCTGGTTGGGAAACACTGTTTTAGGCCAGTGTTTCCCAACAAGGGTGCCTCCAGCTGTTGCAAAACTACAACTCCCAGCATGCCCGGACAGCCAAAGGGTGTCCAGGCATGCTGGGAGTTGTAGTCTTGCAACATTTGGAGGCACCCTGGTTGGGAAGCTTGCGCAACTTACCGGCTTCCGTAGGATCCAGCGCTGCACGACACTGCCGCGCGACGATCTCCGTCAGCGATCGTCGCTGGAGCCTCGGAAGGGTAAGTGAACTTCTTCGCCGGTCCCCTTCAGCTGTTTAGTTTTGCAACAGCTGGAGGACTACAGTTTACAGACCACACACCAGTGGTCTGCAAACTGTGGCCCTCCAGCTGTTGCAAAACTACAACACCCAGCATGCCCTGACAGCCAAAGCCTATGGCTCTCAGGGCAGGAGCCCGGGCTGACATTACAGTGCAGCCGCCCGGGCTCCTCATACGGTCTCCCCGCTACCCCCCCTTGTCTCCCGCCCGGGCTCCTCATACGGCCTCCCCGCTACCCCCCCCCCCCCTCCCCTTGTCTCCCGCCCGCGCCGCTCAGCTCCCGCTGCTACAAGACTACAACTCCCAGCGTGTCCTCACTGTAAGGCCATGCTGGGACTTGTAGTCTTGCAACAGCAGACAGATGGGAGTTGTGTGGCGCTGGCAGGTGAGAGGGGGGGGATATAAATCACTGCAGTGTCCCTGTAGCGCAGTGAGGGTAGCGGGGAGAAAGTATGTCGGAGCCCGGGCGGCAGCAGCTTTTCCTGCTCCATGTTGGAGCTGGAGTAAATTTTTATGGCCGTTGCGACAGTTTATTGCGCAACTGCGACTGTCTCAGTTAATAAATTCCTGACCACTGCAAGTAAAAACTGAAAACTTGCGTAAATTAAGCGGGAATTTTTTTTTTTACTTTCTAGCTCTTGCTAGGGAAAGTCGCACAATTTATAGGGTAGGCGCAATTGCGACAATTTTGCGCCAAAAATAGTCAGAAAAAAATGACTAAACCCCTTAGTAAATGCCCCCCATTGGAATTACGGGCGATTCTTCTTTGTCTTCTTCATTGGGAGTCCCGTCTTCAATCCCGTCCTGTCCGCGTTCAGTCGGACAACACCACGGCCGTGGCGTACATAAATCGACAGGGCGGCACTCGCAGCTCGGCAGCCATGGCCGAGGTGACCAAGATTCTCACCTGTGTGGAGAGCAAGGTTCCGACCATTTCGGCGATTCACATTCCGGGAGTGCTCAACTGGGAAGCGGACTTCTTCAGTTGGTTCTCACCCCACCACGGCGAGTGGTCTCTACATCCGGAGGTCTTCGCGCAGCTCTGCGACCTCTGGGGCACTTCGGACATGGACCTCTTCGCGTCCCGGCACAATCGGAAGATCCTTCCTTTTGTGTCCAAGTCCCGGGACCCTCAGGCTCTGGCCGTGGACGCCCTAGTGATTCCTTGGGCGGGGTTTGCCCTACCCTATCTGTTCCCTCCTCTTCCGCTCCTTCCCAGGGTGCTGAGGAAGCTCAAGGCAGAGGAGGTCCCCGCCAATCTGGTAGCTCCAGATTGGCCCCGAAGGTCGTGGTACGCCGACATAGTCAGGCTCCTGGACGATGCTCCACTGTGCCTTCCGCTCCGCCCTACTCTCTTAGGGTCATCTTTGCCACCCCAATTTTCAGTCACTGCATTTGATGGCGTGGCGGTTGAGACCGCAGTTTTGAGGGCCCGCGGGTTCTCTTCCCAAGTCATTTACACCATGCTCAAGGCTCGTAAGCCCTCCTCCTTATTTTCGTTGGTGTGAAGCTCAGGACTTCTCTTTGGTAACCTTCTCGGTTCCCCGTCTTCTCTCCTTTTTGCAGTCGGGGTTGGAACTGGGGTTGTCTCTTTTAAAGGTCAGGTTTCGTTTAAAGGTCAGGTTCCTTCAAGGAGTGGCGCACGCTGTTCCTCCTTATCTGTCACCCTCTCCCCCTTGGGACTTGAATTTGGTTCTGAGTGCCCTACAGGGTGCACCCTTTGAGCCCCTTAGAGAGGTGTCTCTCTGCCTCCTTTCTTGGAAAGTGGCGTTTCTTGTTGCTATCACCTCCATCCGGAGGGGGACTGAACTGGCAGCTTTTTCCTGCCGTTCTCCGTTTCTGGTGATCCACCAGGATAAGGTTGTTTTCCGGCCAGATCCTTCCTTTTTGCCTAAGGAGGTCTTGGCCTTTCACCTCAATGAGGACATTGTCCTCCCGTCCTTTTGTCCTGCTCCTAGGGAGCGCTTACTACACAAGCTGGATGTAGTTCGGGCTGTTCGGTCTTATCTTTCCATCACTTCTTCGTTTCGTCAGTGTGATTCCTTTTTCATCCTTACGGAAGGTTGTCGCAAGGGACAACCTGCTTCCAAGGCCACCATTTCTCGGTGGATTTGGTCCGCCATTTCGGATGCCTATCGCTGTAAGGGGAAGATTTCTGCTTTCAGGGTTGTGGCTCATTCTACCCGTTCTGTTGGGGCATCCTGGGCTCTCCAGAATAGAGCCTCGGCCTCGCAGATTTGCATGGCGGCTACCTGGTCGTCTTTGCACACTTTCTCGAGGTTTTACCGAGTTCATACTTTCGCATCGGCTGATGCTAGTCTGGGTCGTAAAGTGTTGCAGGCGGCAGTGGATCGGCCATCTGCCTGACTGCTTATCTGGCCACCCAAGGGACGGCTTTGGTACATCCCACAGTCTGTATCCCCAATGGAGCCGGTAGATAAAAGGAGATTTTTGTTTACTTACCGTAAAATCTCTTTTTTGAAGGATCCATTGGGAGACACAGCTCCTGCCCTTTTTGGGGTTCTCTATCCGAGGGTGTGTTCAGTTATGTTTTTTCTTCTGGTTCTCGGACAGTTTGGGGTTTTTCTTTGACCTGTTGGTCTCCTCCTATTGCTCTGGAACTTAAACTGATTAGCTCAGAGCCTGAAGGTGGGTAAATCCTGCTGGGAGGAGCCGACTTTATTTTATAACCATAGTGTCACACCTCCTAGAGACAGCAGCATACACCCACGGTCTGTGTCCCCCAATGGATCCTTCGAGAAAGAGATTTTACGGTCAGTAAACAAAAATCTCCTTTTTGTAACTTTTGGGGTCTTCCGTTTCTATGCAGTGCATTTTTTTATTTTTATTTGTTTTATTAAAAAGTAAACAACACTTGACCGAGTGGCCTCACTGAGAGCATAAGAACAAGTACAGTGCAAAAAGGAGGCACACAGTGACATAGGTAAGGATACAGCATCAAGACGACAGGTTCACAGACCTCTGGCCGCAGGGGCCTACTCAATGTCAAGTTAACAAACCAATTAAATAACTTAAAACACAACATCACAGGGCGAATAACCGCCATTTGGCATCAAGCATCAGCAGGTTCTAAAACTGCAGCATACACCACCTGAGACCATACATAAATGATGAAGAGAGGACTCACAAGACGAATGATGGACAGGCACTGACAAAAAGGAGGGCAAAAAGATAGAGGGGACTAAAAACAAAAATGTAAATCATCAGTAGATATGACAAGTAGTGGACACGAGGAGTGGTCATAGAGTAAGTGCATTGTGTGAGAGGAGAGGAGCACCAGGGAATCACTGCATTAACAAGCCCGTGCCACTGGGGCAACATAGGCGGTCGTGGGTCCACCCATTTGAGAGCAATCGCCTTTCTGGACAGAAACAGGGTTTCTCGAAGAAATGTGCGAACATGATGCGTCCACACTTCTTCATTCATTACTATTATTACAAGCATACTAGGGGGTCCATTGGAGGTGAAGGTTGTGCAAGAGTGGCTAGAGGTCGCAGGACTTCAGTCCCAAAGGCTGCAATGTCAGGGCAAGCCCAGAGGAGATGCCAAAAATTGGCTCTAGCAGCTCCACAGCAGTGACATGCATCCGAGTCTGAGCGACCCATTCTAAGTAATCTGGTGCGGGTGACAACTATAATGAATGATGTTCAATTGAATAAGTTTGTTATTGGCATCCAGGGATACTAGCATGTGGGAGGATAGGATCTCCTCCCAATCATCACCTGTAAGATTGGGGATATATGACTGCCAATTGTGATCGTGAAATCTTGGCCTGAATAAGATGCCTATAAAGGATGGACACCATACCCCTACGCCCTTGAGACTTTTAAATCCCAATAAGCGGGAATGCAGAGATAGGCGGACCTCCCACATGGAATTGAGCATTAAGAGCGTGACGTAATTGTAAATATCTAAAGAAGCTGTGTCTGGGTAAAGCATGAGTAGATTGCAGTTGGTCAAATGAGCACAGTATGTTATCCCGGTATACATTTTCTAAGAAACACACCCCTACGTTCTGCCAAAATATTGGGTCCAGGTCCTCACCCCAGTGTGTGAAATTTGGATTGTGCCACAGCGGAGTATCTGAGGGTATATCAGTATAACCATGGACCAGTTTAGCCGCCCAAACACGGATAGCCAGTTTGTGGAGAGGCAAGAGGGTGCGACCCCCTAGGGTAGGGCGCTCCAGGAGAAGTCTCGACGTCAGGTGCGGAACAAATCTGGCTACATTTAGCTCAGCATCTGGCATCGTGTATCCATGAACGGATATATCTCAGTTGGCCGGCCAAATAATACAAGAAAAAAACGGATAATGATAGACCAGCCTCTAGTTTAGGGCGCTGCAAGGTAGTAAGACGAATTTTGGGCCTATTGGGACCACAGATAAATGGGAAGTGGAGTGTGTCAAAGAAAGATTTAGGAATCGGAACCGAGGCATGTTCCAGTGCATATAAACATTTGGGAAGAATGATAAGTTTAATGAGATTGATACGGCTAGTGAGAGCGGCAATGTCGCCCAGATTCAAAATTTGGTTTTGATGTAGGAATAAGGGCAAGGACATTAGGATTCAGATCAAGTAGTGGGTCCCTATTGATATACACCCACAGATACTTGAACTCCACAACAATCGGGAGACCACACAGGATGGGACAAATCATGCCTCAAAAGCGGCATCACCGCCAACTTGGACCAATTAATAAAGAAACTGGAAAAGTAGCCAAATCTATTCATGAGATTGGTAACATTGGGCAGCATGTTGATGGGATCGGAGAGAAAGAGCACCATGTCGTCCGCATATAATCCTATGCATTCCTCCCTACTGCCCATAGACATACCATGGAAGTCAGGGTCCTGCCGGACACGCAGAGCAAGAGGCTCCACTGCCACCACAGACAGGAGTGGAGACAGGGGGCACCCCTGTCTCATGCCTCGGCCCAGGCCAAACGGGAGAGAACAGATCCCGTTCACAAGAACCTGAGCCCAGGGGTGCCTATAGAGGATAGAGACCCACTTCCGGAAGTTGGGGCCAAAGCCAAATCTATGGAGAAGAAAAGAGAAAGCTAGCAGCCATATATACATTGCACACCACAAATAGTCAATATGTTCCAAAAAAATATATAAATCTTTATTTCTCTCAAAACAGACAGATGAGTACATACAATTAAAAACAGTTAAAAACACATAATCCAAAAGCGGAGGAATATAATCCTACTACGCCCACCCTGCAGTGGGTACACATTACCCTAAGATGTGAACCAGTCCCGGACTAATAGAACACAACCAATGTATGCAGCAAATTCTAGAGATTATACCAATAAGTAGCACCTGGCAAATATAAATATAATATGTAGAACGCCTAGCAGCCTGACCAATGTAAATATAATGAAAAATATGTATGTAAATCACAGTGCATATAAATCTGACCAGTATAAGGTGCAAAGAACTAAAACTCAGTGCATGTAATAAGTATGCCCAATGTAAAGTGCAATACTACGACCTGAGAAAAAGTGCTATGTGTCCATCAAGTCTGGCTGTCAGGCTCAGTGCTAAAGTGCTGCTACCGGGACTCCTCACATCCAAAGCAGGGAGAAGCTGACCCCACGCGTTCCGCCTCCAGCTACGGAGGCTTCCTCAGGAGTGACAAAATACTCATCTTGGCCGTTCTTATGTATACAACCAAATCATTAAAATTACAATCACCTGGAGTAATACCTGTGGACCGCATGTTGACTCGCATTCATTATGGAATATCAGCGAAAGCGAGGCTTGGCGCGCCACAATGACTACCATAACATGGCCGAGACCAGGGATAGAAGCGAGGCTTGATAACTAATCAGTGTATGTGGAACCGAGGCTTGGCATGTGGTTCTATTAGCCCTCCATGGGATCGGGAACGAGGCTCGAAGCGCACGAGCGCCCGGGGCAAGGCACCGCCCACAGCACATATCCGAAACGAGGCCCTGCACGCACCGCGGACCAGAGCGAGGCCCAGACCGCAATGCAATACACGACCGCGCCCGGCATATTGCCCTGCCGGATCGGCACCGCACCCCGCCCACCCGTCACGTGATCGAGCCTGACACGATACCCAGGGGAGGTGGGATTCTGAGTATATGCTTGTCCGGAAATGGGGCAAAAATAGAATAGGATAAGGACGGAAGTGGGGCCATCCAACAATACAAGGGCATGATAATAACTTAACTATCGACCCAAATATATATACATAAGTGAGATACAATCAGAACAGGAGTAGGGACAAATCTGGTGCGCAGAGCAAGAGGCTCCACTGCCACCACAGACAGGAGTGGAGACAGGGGGCACCCCTGTCTCATGCCTCGGCCCAGGCCAAACGGGAGAGAACAGATCCCGTTCACAAGAACCTGAGCCCAGGGGTGCCTATAGAGGATAGAGACCCACTTCCGGAAGTTGGGGCCAAAGCCAAATCTATGGAGGACCTCTAAAAGATAACCCCATTCCACCGAATCAAATGCCTTGGCTGCATCCAAAGACGCCAAGGCCCAATCCCCCTCCAGAGCTCCTTCCACCTGGACACCTGTCTGAACGCGGCGGATGTTATCTGAGGTGGACTTAGCAGGCATCATGCCCGTCTGATCATCGTGAATAATCGTAAGAATACAACGGTTCAGCCAGTTGGCCAGAATTTTGGGAAGTATTTTGTAGTCTAAATGAGATATCGGCCTGTAGGAGCTTTTTATCCGGTTTCAGGACAACTATGGTCGCTTCATGCAGAGAGTCCGGCAGGGTGCCATCAGCAAACGCTGCTGCCAGATACATAGCCAATAAGGGAGGGAGAAGCACTACGCAGTACATTTTTACTTATATAGGTTTGATTTTGTCGTACTTCTGGAAAAAATCATAACTACATGCATGAAAATTAATACGTTTAAAAATGTCCTCTTCTGACCCCCTATAACTTTTTTATTTTTCTGCATATGGGGATGCATGTGGGCTCAATTTTATGCGCCGTGATCTGAAGTTTTTAGCGGTACCATTTTTGTTTTGATCTGACTTTTTGATCACTTTTTATTCTCTTTTTTTATGGTATGAAAAGTGTTAAAAAACATTTACGCACGCAGCGATGCTACCTATACCACCAACATTTTTATTTACATAGTTTTTTCACTTTTACTTCAGACGTGGCGGTCAACTTTCATCATGATGTCGGGTATTAGCTGCGGGTCCTAGCCGTTGATGGCCGGCGGGATTGACCCGTTATGACGCGGGGTCACCACATTATATCACGGGAGCCAGCACAGGATTCAAATAAACGTCCTGTGTCATTAAGGAGTTAAAGCTTTTGCGTCACTAATAAATACTTTTGACATGTTGCCCAAATACATCTGAACTTTATATTGAGTTACATTGGTGCCCCCTATTGATACATAACCCTTCAGGATGGATTTGCATCCACCACAACAATATGTATACAGAAATATATAGAAAAAGACAGAGGAGACACAATGCGCATCTAAGCGTAGTAAAAAAAAAAATATATATATATATATATATATATATATATATATATATATATATATAGATAATCTGAGTGTAAAAGAAAATAATTAAATAAAATAAAAAATAAAAATAAATGGATGTCGGCTCCAAGGAAGGGGGGGAGCAGCCGTTTCCAGATTCGTGTTTTCAGTTGTTATGTTAGGTTTGCTCACCTTTCTGTGTTGTACCGTGGGCACAACACCAGTAGACGCTTGTTTCCCACTATTCTGGGGGACACAGATTGGAGGAGTGCAGCCGGCACTAGACCCGTTCTCACCGGCGGAGGACGGTCACTGGAATGGAAGAATATCGGTCCAGTGGTGCCGAGAAAAAAGAGAAGTGCTTCTGTGGGCGCTCACCTCCGTCACAGATGTAGTCCGTCACAGGTATGTGGAAGTTTCCGAGAACTTGGTAAAATAAAACCGCTTGGACACGGATGTATTTTGGAAAATAAAAAGAAGGTTTATTCCTTCAGCATGCAATACAGCAACGCGTTTCGAGGGGCAGGGACCCCCTCTTCATCAGGCTATCTGCTATCTGCAGATAGCCTGATGAAGAGGGGGTCCCTGCCCCTTGAAACGCGTTGCTGTATTGCATGCTGAAGGAATAAACCTTCTTTTTATTTTCCAAAATACATCCGTGTCCAAGCGGTTTTATTTTACCAAGTTCTCGGAAACTTCCACATACCTGTGACGGACTACATCTGTGACGGAGGTGAGCGCCCACAGAAGCACTTCTCTTTTTTCTCGGGACCACGGGACCGATATTCTTCCACAACAATATGTATGGGATGGAACTATGAACTGAGACGTCTGAGATCTGTAGAAGTACTGCCAAGGCAATGGTCTACGAGCATCGGTCCAGCCTGCAGGAGGAGCAGAGTCGGGGGAATGGTCTATGAGCATCAGTCCAGCCCGGAGGAGGAGCAGAGCCGGGGGAATAGTCTACGAGCATCAGTCCAGCCCGGAGGAGGAGAAGAGCCAGGGGAATAGTCTACGAGCATCAGTCCAGCCTGGAGGAGAAGCAGAGCCGGGGGAATGGTCTACGAGCATCAGTCCAGCCTGGAGGAGGAGAAGAGCCGGGGGAATGGTCTACGAGCATCAGTCCAGCCTGGAGGAGTAGCAGAGTCTGCATAGACAGTGATTACAGCTCCCAGCAGATCTTTCTTACTCTTATATGTAAAGACTTGCTTTATCTTTATTAGTTATCTACTTATTTTTCTTCTAATCCTCACTTTTTCCTATTTTTGGATGACATTTTGGGCTTCAGAAGCAATTACCAGGTTTCCATAGAGTTATGGTCTCAACATACAATGGTTTCTACATAGGGCTGTGGGTATTTAGAGGTCGGTACTGTGCAATACGTTATGGTATCCTGTGGGGTTTGCTGTGGTAGGTGCATCACATGGAAGGTAAGATATGATTTGATAATCTGTTTTCCCTTAGTCTCCTCAGCAGCACAATATGGGTGTCTCATGCCCCTGTGCGCCCACAGGACATAAGGAATTTTTAATCAATAAATTATATACAGTAATTAGGTTCCCCTCCCCCTTAGCCCATAAATCGGGCTTACCTGCAAATGACCACAGAGTAAATTAAAAAGTAAAAACCTAACCTAAAAAAAGGAGGGAAACTTGTGCTGCTGAGGAGACTATAGGAAACCAGATTATCAATCAAATAATATCTTCCCTAGCATCCCTCAGCAGCACAATAGGGGGGTTTAGCAAGAAGAGAATACCCCATAGGTAGGGTCTCAACGCTTAACAGACTTAATTACAGAGTTAGCAAAACTCAGTTGGGCAGAAAGTCTGGTCTCCATTCTATAAAAACAAAAAAAGGTTACTGGTGTGGACCAGGTAGCAGATACACAAATGTGTTCAATTGGGACTGAGCATTTCTCAGCCTGAGAGGATCCTACTGCTCTGGGAGGGTGGGCTTTAGTGAAAGCAGGGGATCTACTACCTCCAAAACATAACAAAAGTTTATACAGTTACAAATCCATCTAGAGTGTTGGTAGGTTCAGAGGCCTTCTTGCCTCTATTAGTTCCCAGAAACAAAATAAACAAGCTCTCGTCCATCCTGAAGGTAGATGTTCTATCCAGGTAAGTCCTAAGACAACCAACAACATCCAGATTCCTGAGTAGCTGATCCTCATTCTCTGGAAGAGCAGGCAAAGCAAGGACCTGGTTTGTATTAAGAAAGGAGGCACATTTAGGTAAGAAGCTGGGAAGAAACCTCAAAAGGACCCTGCCCTCGAAAACAGTGTAAAGCTCTTTGGCCGAAAAAGCCTGCAGCTCACCCACCCTCTTGCCTGAAGTAATGGGCAAAAGAAAAGCTGTCTTTAAGGAGAGAAGCTTCAAAATGATCTCTTGGATGGGTTCACAAGGGATGATCAGAAAGCCTCTTCAAAACTAAGGGTAAGTCCCAGGGCGAAACAGGCCTCAAAATCCTAGATACCGCTCTGACGAAAGCCTTGAACTCAGGAATTAGTCAAAATCTTCTTTGTAGAACTGCAGAAAGGGCTGAGATTTGTACTTTTAAAGTACTTGGTAAACAAACCCTTATCAAACCCATCCTGGAGAAATTCTAAAATGTCATGATTGAAGGGTATAGAGGGTTCAATACCTTTAGACACCCACCAAGCCTGGAAAATTCCTTTGATTCTGGCATAGGATCTATTGGTAGCCTCACTCCTTGAGTAGGCAAGTGTGTCTATACCCTTTCTGAATAGCCACTGGCTACTAAAAGGGTGTGATCAGTCGGGTTGTATGATCTGAGGCTGTGACAGACCTGTGTCCCTTGTGACACTAGATTCTGCTTGAGTGGAAGAGTCCAATATGTCCCTCGACTCGTTGTCATGATCAGGGCAAACAAGGATCTCTTGGGCCAAAATGGCATTATTGCAATTACCTGGGGGCAGTGTGTATACTGGGGGGCATTGTCTGGGGGCAGTGTGTATACTGGGGGGTATTGTCTGGGGGCGGTGTGTGTACTGGGGGGCATTGTCTGGGGGCGGTGTGTATACTGGGGGGTATTGTCTGGGGGCGGTGTGTGTACTGGGGGGCATTGTATGGGGGCGGTGTGTATACTGGGGGCATTGTCTGGGGGCAGTGTGTATACTGGGGGGTATTGTCTGGGGGCGGTGTGTATACTGGGGGGTATTGTCTGGGGGCAGTGTGTATACTGGGGGGCATTGTCTGGGGCAGTGTGTATACTGGGGGGCATTGTCTGGGGGCGGTGTGTATACTGGGGGGTATTGTCTGGGGGCGGTGTGTGTACTGGGGGGCATTGTATGGGGGCGGTGTGTATACTGGGGGCATTGTCTGGGGGCAGTGTGTATACTGGGGGGTATTGTCTGGGGGCGGTGTGTATACTGGGGGGTATTGTCTGGGGGCAGTGTGTATACTGGGGGGCATTGTCTGGGGCAGTGTGTATACTGGGGGGCATTGTCTGGGGGCGGTGTGTATACTGGGGGGTATTGTCTGGGGGCAGTGTGTATACTGGGGGGCATTGTCTGGGGGCAGTGTGTGTACTGGCGGGCATTGTCTGGGGGCAGTGTGTGTACTGGGGGGGCATTGTCTGGGGGCAGTGTGTATACTGGGGGGCATTGTCTGGGGGCAGTGTGTGTACTGGGGGGCATTGTCTGGGGGCGGTGTGTATACTGGGGCATTGTCTGGGGGCGGTGTGTATACTGCGGGGTATTGTCTGGGGGCAGTGTGTATACTGGGGGGCATTGTCTGGGGGCATTGTCTGGGGGCAGTGTGTATACTGGGGGTATTGTCTGGGGGCAGTGTGTATACTGGGGGGCATTGTCTGGGGGCAGTGTGTATACTGGGGGGTATTGTCTGGGGGCAGTGTGTGTACTGGGGGGCATTGTATGGGGGCGGTGTGTATACTGGGGGCATTGTCTGGGGGCGGTGTGTATACTGGGGGGTATTGTCTGGGGGCGGTGTGTACACTGGGGGGCATTGTCTGGGGGCGGTGTGTATACTGGGGGGTATTGTCTGGGGGCGGTGTGTGTACTGGGGGGCATTGTCTCGGGGCAGTGTGTGTACTGGGGGCATTGTCTGGGGGCAGTGTGTGTACTGGGGGGCATTGTCTGGGGGCAGTGTGTATAGTGGGGGCATTGTCTGGGGGCGGTGTGTATACTGCGGGGTATTGTCTGGGGGCAGTGTGTATACTGGGGGGCATTGTCTGGGGGCATTGTCTGGGGGCAGTGTGTATACTGGGGGTATTGTCTGGGGGCAGTGTGTATACTGGGGGGCATTGTCTGGGGGCAGTGTGTATACTGGGGGGCATTGTCTGGGGGCAGTGTGTATACTGGGGGGTATTGTCTGGGGGCAGTGTGTGTACTGGGGGGCATTGTCTGGGGGCAGTGTGTATACTGGGGGGTATTGTCTGGGGGCAGTGTGTATACTGGGGGGTATTGTCTGGGGGCAGTGTGTGTACTGGGGGGCATTGTCTGGGGGCGGTGTGTATACTGGGGGGTATTGTCTGGGGGCGGTGTGTACACTGGGGGGCATTGTCTGGGGGCGGTGTGTATACTGGGGGGTATTGTCTGGGGGCGGTGTGTGTACTGGGGGGCATTGTCTGGGGGCAGTGTGTGTACTGGGGGGCATTGTCTGGGGGCAGTGTGTGTACTGGGGGGCATTGTCTGGGGGCAGTGTGTGTACTGGGGGGCATTGTCTGGGGGCAGTGTGTGTACTGGGGGCATTGTCTGGGGGCAGTGTGTATACTGGGGGGCATTGTCTGGGGGCAGTGTGTATACTGGGGGGCATTGTCTGGGGGCAGTGTGTATACTGGGGGGCATTGTCTGGGGGCAGTGTGTATACTGGGGGGCATTGTCTGGGGGCAGTGTGTATACTGGGGGGCATTGTCTGGGGGCAGTGTGTGTACTGGGGGGCATTGTCTGGGGGCAGTGTGTATACTGGGGGGCATTGTCTGGGGGGCAGTGTGTATACTGGGGGGCATTGTCTGGGGGCAGTGTGTATACTGGGGGGCATTGTCTGGGGGCGGTGTGTATACTGGGGGGTATTGTCTGGGGGCAGTGTGTATACTGGGGGGACATTGTCTGGGGGCAGTGTGTATACTGGGGGGCATTGTCTGGGGGCGGTGTGTATACTGGGGGGTATTGTCTGGGGGCGGTGTGTATACTGGGGGGTATTGTCTGGGGGCAGTGTGTATACTGGGGGGACATTGTCTGGGGGCAGTGTGTATACTGGGGGGCATTGTCTGGGGGCAGTGTGTGTACTGGGGGGGCATTGTCTGGGGGCGGTGTGTATACTGCGGGGTATTGTCTGGGGGCAGTGTGTATACTGGGGGGCATTGTCTGGGGGCAGTGTGTGTACTGGGGGGGCATTGTCTGGGGGCGGTGTGTATACTGGGGGCATTGTCTGGGGGCAGTGTGTGTACTGCGGGGTATTGTCTGGGGGCAGTGTGTATACTGGGGGGCATTGTCTGGGGGCATTGTCTGGGGGCAGTGTGTATACTGGGGGGTATTGTCTGGGGGCAGTGTGTATACTGGGGGGCATTGTCTGGGGGCAGTGTGTATACTGGGGGGTATTGTCTGGGGGCGGTGTGTACACTGGGGGGCATTGTCTGGGGGCGGTGTGTATACTGGGGGGTATTGTCTGGGGGCGGTGTGTGTACTGGGGGGCATTGTCTGGGGGCAGTGTGTATACTGGGGGGTATTGTCTGGGGGCAGTGTGTGTACTGGGGGGCATTGTCTGGGGGCAGTGTGTATACTGGGGGCATTGTCTGGGGGCAGTGTGTATACTGGGGGGCATTGTCTGGGGGCGGTGTGTATACTGGGGGGCATTGTCTGGGGGCAGTGTGTATACTGGGGGGCATTGTCTGGGGGCAGTGTGTATACTGGGGGGTATTGTCTGGGGGCAGTGTGTATACTGGGGGGCATTGTCTGGGGGCAGTCTGTATACTGGGGGTATTGTCTGGGGGCAGTGTGTATACTGGGGGGCATTGTATGGGGGCGGTGTGTATACTGGGGGCATTGTCTGGGGGCGGTGTGTATACTGGGGGGTATTGTCTGGGGGCGGTGTGTATACTGGGGGGCATTGTCTGGGGGCAGTGTGTATACTGGGGGGCATTGTCTGGGGGCTGTGTGTGTACTGGGGGGCATTGTCTGGGGGAAGTGTGTATATACAGTGTGTGGAGGAGGTATATACGGGGGGTATATACAGTGTGGAGGAGGTATATACAGTGTGGGGAGGTATATACGGGGGGTATATACAGTGTGTGGGAGGAGGTATATACAGTGTGGAGGAGGTATATACAGTGTGGGGAGGTATATACGGGGGTATATACAGTGTGTGGGAGGAGGTATATACAGTGTGGGGAGGTATATACGTTGGGAGGAGGTATATACAGTGTGGAGGAGGTATATACAGTGTGGGGAGGTATATACGGGGGGTATATACAGTGTGTGGGAGGAGGTATATACAGTGTGGAGGAGGTATATACAGTGTGGGGAGGTATATACGGGGGGTATATACAGTGTGGGGAGGTATATACGGGGGTATATACAGTGTGTGGGAGGAGGTATATACAGTGTGGGAGGAGGTATATACAGTGTGGGAGGAGGTATATACAGTGTGGGGAGGTATATACAGTGTGGGGAGGTATATACAGTGTTGAGGAGGTATATACGGGGGGAGGAGGTATATACAGTGTGGAGGAGGTATATACAGTGTGGAGGAGGTATATACAGTGTGGGGAGGTATATACGGGGGGGAGGAGGTATATACAGTGTGGAGGAGGTATATACGGGGGGAGGAGGTATATACAGTGTGGAGGAGGTATATACGGGGGGAGGAGGTATATACAGTGTGGGGAGGTATATACTGTGGGGAGGAGGTATATACAGTGTGGAGGAGGTATATACGGAGGGAGGAGGTATATACAGTGTGGAGGAGGTATATACGGGGGGAGGAGGCATATACAGTGTGGAGGAGGTATATACGGGGGGAGGAGGCATATACAGTGTGGAGGAGGTATATACGGGGGGAGGAGGTATATACAGTGTGGAGGAGGTATATACGGGGGGAGGAGGTATATACAGTGTGGAGGAGGTATATACGGGGGGGAGGAGGTATATACAGTGTGGAGGAGGTATATACGGGGGGAGGAGGCATATACAGTGTGGAGGAGGTATATATGGGGGGGGAGGTATATACAGTGTGGAGGAGGTATATACGGGGGGAGGAGGTATATACAGTGTGGGGAGGTATATACAGTGTGGGGAGGTATATACAGTGTGGGGAGGTATATACGGGGGGAGGAGGTATATACAGTGTGGGGAGGTATATACAGTGTGGAGGAGGTATATACAGTGTGGAGGAGGTATATACGGGGGGGAGGAGGTATATACAGTGTGGAGGAGGTATATACAGTGTGGGGGAGGTATATATGGGGAGAGGTATATACGGGGGGAGGAGGTATATACAGTGTGGGGAGGTATATACGGGGGGAGGAGGTATATACAGTGTGGGGGAGGTATATACGGGGGGAGGAGGTATATACAGTGTGGGGGAGGTATATACGGGGGGAGGAGGTATATACAGTGTGGGGGAGGTATATACGGGGGGAGGTATATACGGGGGGAGGAGGTATATACAGTGTGGAGGAGGTATATACGGGGGGGAGGAGGTATATACAGTGTGGAGGAGGTATATACGGGGGGAGGAGGTATATACAGTGTGGGGGAGGTATATACGGGGGGAGGAGGTATATACAGTGTGGAGGAGGTATATACGGGGGGAGGAGGTATATACAGTGTGGGGGAGGTATATACGGGGAGAGGTATATACGGGGGGGAGGAGGTATATACAGTGTGGGGGAGGTATATACGGGGGGAGGAGGTATATACAGTGTGGGGGAGGTATATACAGTGTGGGGGAGGTATATACGGGGGGAGGAGGCATATACAGTGTGGAGGAGGTATATACGGGGGGAGGAGGCATATACAGTGTGGAGGAGGTATATACGGGGGGAGGAGGCATATACAGTGTGGAGGAGGTATATACGGGGGGAGGAGGTATATACAGTGTGGAGGAGGTATATACGGGGGAGGAGGTATATACAGTGTGGAGGAGGTATATACGGGGGGGAGGAGGTATATACAGTGTGGAGGAGGTATATACGGGGGGAGGAGGTATATACAGTGTGGAGGAGGTATATATGGGGGGGGGAGGTATATACAGTGTGGAGGAGGTATATACAGTGTGGGGGAGGTATATACGGGGAGAGGTATATACGGGGGGAGGAGGTATATACAGTGTGGGGAGGTATATACAGTGTGGGGAGGTATATACAGTGTGGGGAGGTATATACGGGGGGGAGGAGGTATATACAGTGTGGGGAGGTATATACAGTGTGGAGGAGGTATATACAGTGTGGAGGAGGTATATACGGGGGGGAGGAGGTATATACAGTGTGGAGGAGGTATATACAGTGTGGGGGAGGTATATATGGGGAGAGGTATATACGGGGGGAGGAGGTATATACAGTGTGGGGAGGTATATACGGGGGGAGGAGGTATATACAGTGTGGGGGAGGTATATACGGGGGAGGAGGTATATACAGTGTGGGGGAGGTATATACGGGGGGAGGAGGTATATACAGTGTGGGGGAGGTATATACGGGGGGAGGTATATACGGGGGGAGGAGGTATATACAGTGTGGAGGAGGTATATACGGGGGGGAGGAGGTATATACAGTGTGGAGGAGGTATATACGGGGGGAGGAGGTATATACAGTGTGGGGGAGGTATATACGGGGGGAGGAGGTATATACAGTGTGGAGGAGGTATATACGGGGGGGAGGAGGTATATACAGTGTGGGGGAGGTATATACGGGGAGAGGTATATACGGGGGGAGGAGGTATATACAGTGTGGGGGAGGTATATACGGGGGGGAGGAGGTATATACAGTGTGGGGGAGGTATATACAGTGTGGGGGAGGTATATACGGGGGGAGGAGGCATATACAGTGTGGAGGAGGTATATACGGGGGGAGGAGGCATATACAGTGTGGAGGAGGTATATACGGGGGGAGGAGGCATATACAGTGTGGAGGAGGTATATACGGGGGGAGGAGGTATATACAGTGTGGAGGAGGTATATACGGGGGAGGAGGTATATACAGTGTGGAGGAGGTATATACGGGGGGGAGGAGGTATATACAGTGTGGAGGAGGTATATACGGTGGGAGGAGGTATATACAGTGTGGAGGAGGTATATATGGGGGGGGAGGTATATACAGTGTGGAGGAGGTATATACGGGGGGAGGAGGTATATACAGTGTGGGGAGGTATATACAGTGTGGGGAGGTATATACAGTGTGGGGAGGTATATACGGGGGGGAGGAGGTATATACAGTGTGGGGAGGTATATACAGTGTGGAGGAGGTATATACAGTGTGGAGGAGGTATATACGGGGGGGAGGAGGTATATACAGTGTGGAGGAGGTATATACAGTGTGGGGGAGGTATATATGGGGAGAGGTATATACGGGGGGAGGAGGTATATACAGTGTGGGGAGGTATATACGGGGGGAGGAGGTATATACAGTGTGGGGGAGGTATATACAGGGGAGGAGGTATATACAGTGTGGGGGAGGTATATACGGGGGGAGGAGGTATATACAGTGTGGGGGAGGTATATACGGGGGGAGGTATATACGGGGGGAGGAGGTATATACAGTGTGGAGGAGGTATATACGGGGGGAGGAGGTATATACAGTGTGGAGGAGGTATATACGGGGGGAGGAGGTATATACAGTGTGGGGGAGGTATATACGGGGGGAGGAGGTATATACAGTGTGGAGGAGGTATATACGGGGGGAGGAGGTATATACAGTGTGGGGGAGGTATATACGGGGAGAGGTATATACGGGGGGGAGGAGGTATATACAGTGTGGGGGAGGTATATACGGGGGGGAGGAGGTATATACAGTGTGGGGGAGGTATATACAGTGTGGGGGAGGTATATATGGGGGGGAGGTATATACAGTGTGGAGGAGGTATATACGGGGGGAGGAGGTATATACAGTGTGGAGGAAGTATATACGGGGGGGAGGAGGTATATACAGTGTGGAGGAGGTATATACGGGGGGAGGAGGTATATACGGGGGGAGGAGGTATATACAGTGTGGAGGAGGTATATACGGGGGGAGGAGGTATATACAGTGTGGGGAGGTATATACAGTGTGGGGAGGTATATACAGTGTGGGGAGGTATATACGGGGGGAGGAGGTATATACAGTGTAGGGGAGGTATATATGGGGAGAGGTATATACGGGGGGGAGGAGGTATATACAGTGTGGGGGAGGTATATACGGGGAGAGGTATATACGGGGGGGAGGAGGTATATACAGTGTGGGGGAGGTATATACGGGGGGAGGAGGTATATACAGTGTGGGGGAGGTATATACGGGGGGGAGGTATATACAGTGTGGAGGAGGTATATACGGGGGGAGGAGGTATATACAGTGTGGAGGAAGTATATACGGGGGGGAGGAGGTATATACAGTGTGGAGGAGGTATATACGGGGGGAGGAGGTATATACAGTGTGGAGGAGGTATATACGGGGGGAGGAGGTATATACAGTGTGGAGGAGGTATATACGGGGGGAGGAGGTATATACAGTGTGGGGAGGTATATACAGTGTGGGGAGGTATATACAGTGTGGGGAGGTATATACGGGGGGGAGGAGGTATATACAGTGTGGAGGAGGTATATACGGGGGGAGGAGGTATATACAGTGTGGGGGAGGTATATATGGGGAGAGGTATATACGGGGGGGAGGAGGTATATACAGTGTGGGGGAGGTATATACGGGGGGAGGAGGTATATACAGTGTGGGGGAGGTATATACGGGGGGAGGTATATACGGGGGGGAGGTATATACAGGGGGAGGAGGTATATACAGTGTGGGGGAGGTATATACGGGGAGAGGTATATTCGGGGGGAGGAGGTATATACAGTGTGGGGGAGGTATATACAGTGTGGGGGAGGTATATACGGGGGGAGGTATATACGGGGGGAGGAGGTATATACAGTGTGGGGGAGGTATATACAGTGTGGGGGAGGTATATACGGGGGGGGAGGTATATACAGTGTGGAGGAGGTATATACGGGGGGAGGTATATACAGTGTGGGGAGGTATATACAGTGTGGGGGAGGTATATACGGGGGGGAGGAGGTATATACAGTGTGGGGGAGGTATATACGGGGGAGGTATATACGGGGGGGAGGAGGTATATACAGTGTGGAGGAGGTATATACGGGGGGAGGAGGTATATACAGTGTGGGGGAGGTATATACGGGGAGAGGTATATACGGGGGGAGGAGGTATATACGGGGGGAGGAGGTATATACAGTGTGGGGGAGGTATATACAGTGTGGGGGAGGTATATACGGGGGGGAGGTATATACAGTGTGGAGGAGGTATATACGGGGGGAGGTATATACAGTGTGGGGAGGTATATACGGGGGGAGGAGGTATATACAGTGTGGAGGAGGTATATACGGGGGGGAGGAGGTATATACAGTGTGGAGGAGGTATATACGGGGGGAGGAGGTATATACAGTGTGGAGGAGGTATATACGGGGGGAGGAGGTATATACAGTGTGGGGGAGGTATATACGGGGGGAGGAGGTATATACAGTGTGGGGAGGTATATACGGGGGAGGAGGTATATACAGTGTGGGGGAGGTATATACGGGGGGAGGAGGTATATACAGTGTGGAGGAGGTATATACGGGGGGAGGAGGTATATACAGTGTGGGGGAGGTATATACGGGGGGAGGAGGTATATACAGTGTGGGGGAGGTATATACGGGGGGAGGAGGTATATACAGTGTGGAGGAGGTATATACGGGGGGAGGAGGTATATGCAGTGTGGAGGAGGTATATACAGTGTGGGGGAGGTATATACGGGGGGAGGTATATACAGTGTGGGGGAGGTATATACGGGGGGAGGAGGTATATACAGTGTGGGGGAGGTATATACGGGGGGGAGGTATATACAGTGTGGAGGAGGTATATACAGTGTGTGGGGGAGGTATATACGGGGGGAGGAGGTATATACAGTGTGGGGGAGGTATATACGGGGAGAGGTATATACGGGGGGGAGGAGGTATATACAGTGTGGGGGAGGTATATACGGGGAGAGGTATATACGGTGGGGAGGAGGTATATACAGTGTGGGAGGAGGTATATACAGTGTGGGGGAGGTATATACGGGGGGGGAGGTATATACAGTGTGGAGGAGGTATATACGGGGGGAGGAGGTATATACAGTGTGGGGGAGGTATATACGGGGGGAGGAGGTATATACAGTGTGGGGGAGGTATATACGGGGGGGAGGTATATACAGTGTGGAGGGAGGTATATACAGTGTGGGGGAGGTATATACGGGGGAGGAGGTATATACAGTGTGGGGGAGGTATATACGGGGGGAGGAGGTATATACAGTGTGGGGGAGGTATATACGGGGGAGGAGGTATATACAGTGTGGAGGAGGTATATACAGTGTGGGGGAGGTATATACGGGGGGAGGAGGTATATACAGTGTGGGGGAGGTATATACGGGGGAGGAGGTATATACAGTGTGGGGGAGGTATATACGGGGGAGGAGGTATATACGGGGGGAGGAGGTATATACAGTGTGGGGGAGGTATATACGGAGGTATATACAGTGTGGAGGAGGTATATACAGTGTGGGGGAGGTATATACGGGGGAGGAGGTATATACAGTGTGGGGAGGTATATACGGGGGAGGAGGTATATACAGTGTGGGGGAGGTATATACGGGGGGAGGAGGTATATACAGTGTGGAGGAGGTATATACAGTGTGGGGGAGGTATATACAGTGTGGAGGAGGTATATACGGGGGGAGGAGGTATATACAGTGTGGGGGAGGTATATACGGGGGGGAGGTATATACAGTGTGGGGGAGGTATATACGGGGGGAGGAGGTATATACAGTGTGGGGGAGGTATATACGGGGGGGAGGTATATACAGTGTGGAGGAGGTATATACAGTGTGGGGGGAGGTATATACGGGGGGAGGAGGTATATACAGTGTGGGGGAGGTATATACGGGGGGAGGAGGTATATACAGTGTGGGGGAGGTATATACGGGGGGGAGGAGGTATATACAGTGTGGGGGAGGTATATACGGGGGAGGAGGTATATACAGTGTGGGGGAGGTATATACGGGGGGGAGGTATATACAGTGTTGGGGGAGGTATATACGGGGGGAGGAGGTATATACAGTGTGGGGGAGGTATATACGGGGGGGAGGTATATACAGGGGGGAGGAGGTATATACAGTGTGTGGGGAGGGTATATACGGGGGGGAGGAGGTATATACAGTGTGGGGGAGGTATATACGGGGGGAGGTATATACGGGGGGGAGGAGGTATATACGGGGGGGGAGGTATATACGGTGGGAGGAGGTATATACGTGGGGAGGAGAGGTATATACAGTGTGGGAGGAGGTATATACAGTGTGGGGGAGGTATATACGGGGGGGAGGTATATACAGTGTTCGGGGGAGGAGGTATATACGGGGGAGGAGGTATATACGGGGGGGAGGAGGTATATACAGTGTGGGGGAGGTATATACGGGGGGAGGAGGTATATACAGTGTGGGGAGGTATATACGGGGGGGAGGTATATACAGTGTGGAGGAGGTATATACAGTGTGGGGGAGGTATATACGGGGGGAGGTATATACAGTGTGGGGGAGGTATATACGGGGGGAGGAGGTATATACAGTGTGGGGGAGGTATATACGGGGGGGAGGTATATACAGTGTGGAGGAGGTATATACGGGGGGAGGAGGTATATACAGTGTGGGGGAGGAGGTATATACAGTGTGGGGGAGGTATATACGGGGAGAGGTATATACGGGGGGGAGGAGGTATATACAGTGTGGGGAGGTATATACGGGGGGAGGTATATACAGTGTGGAGGAGGTATATACGGGGGGAGGAGGTATATACAGTGTGGAGGAGGTATATACGGGGGGAGGAGGTATATACAGTGTGGGGGAGGTATATACGGGGGGAGGTATATACAGTGTGGGGGAGGTATGTACGGGGGAGGAGGTATATACGGGGGGGAGGAGGTATATACGGGGGGGAGGAGGTATATACGGGGGGAGGAGGTATATACGGGGGGAGGAGGTATATACGGGGGGGAGGAGGTATATACGGGGGGAGGAGGTATATACGGGGGGAGGAGGTATATACGGGGGGGAGGAGGTATATACGGGGGGAGGAGGTATATACGGGGGGGAGGAGGTATATACGGGGGGGAGGAGGTATATACGGGGGGAGGAGGTATATACGGGGGGAGGAGGTATATACGGGGGGAGGAGGTATATACAGTGTGGAGGAGGTATATACAGTGTGTGGGGGAGGTATATACAGTGTGGAGGAGGTATATACAGTGTGTGGGGGAGGTATATACGGGGGGGAGGAGGTATATACAGTGTGTGGGGGAGGTATATACGGGGGGAGGAGGTATATACAGTGTGGGGGAGGTATATACGGGGGGAGGAGGTATATACAGTGTGGAGGAGGTATATATGGGGGGAGGAGGTATATACAGTGTGGGGAGGTATATACGGGGGGAATTATATACGGGGGGGAGGAGGTATATACAGTGTGTGGGGGAGGTATATACGGGGGGAGGAGGTATATACAGTGTGGGGGAGGTATATACGGGGGGGAGGAGGTATATACAGTGTGGGGAGGTATATACGGGGGGGGGGTAGTAGTATAGCAGAGGAGGATACAGTGTGTAGGGGAGGGGCAATCAGTCAGTGTCACAGCTGGAGTAGCGGTCACTACTACCTGTCAATCTTACTGCGGGTTCTCGTTTTCTATTGGCCGGTCTGATTGTCACTCACAGCTAAGTCACGCCTTATGCAGTCAATCTGCCCGTTGTCAGCCAATCCCTTGAGTCTCCGCCCCCCGTAGATGCCTATGAGAAGCTGATTCTTAGACGTTTCTGTCAGTCAGAGCGTACAGCCAATTACAGGACGAGTACTAAGAATTGGTTTGTCGCCGCTGATTGGGCGGCTGTCACGTTTGTCACAGTAGCGAAACACGGTTCGGCGCGTTGATTGGTTGTTATTTTCGTCCCACCCACTTCCGCCGGTTCCCCGCCAGTGGTAACCAATGATGTGCAACAGCAGCGCCGGTGGGCGGTCCTCAGAGCTTTGGCTTTCGCCCAATCAGAGTCATTGTTTGTGTGTGGCCGGTGTCTGCCGCAGTGAGACTCCCCGCAGCCGGACACAGCACCCAGGTGAGCCCGGGGATCCGAGGCCGTCAGGTGGAGGCCGGGGAAGATGGCGGGAATGGAGGGGAGGGTGTGGTGATGAGCGGTGGGGAGATACAGCTGTGACCGGGACAGTGAGGGGAAGCCCGGATGTGTAGAGAGCAAAACACCGGAGAGAAATGACACAAACAGCGGAACACTGACCGTGAGGAGACGGGGTATATACACGGGGGTATAGAGGGGACGGGGTATATACACGGGGGTATAGAGGGGACGGGGTATATACACGGGGGTATAGAGGGGACGGGGTATGTACACGGGGGCATAGAGGGGACGGGGTATGTACACGGGGGCATAGAGGGGACGGGGTATGTACACGGGGGTATAGAGGGGACGGGGTATATACACGGGGGTATAGAGGGGACGGGGTATATACACGGGGGTATAGAGGGGACGGGGTATGTACACGGGGGTATAGAGGAGACGGGGTATGTACACGGGGGCATAGAGGGGACGGGGTATGTACACGGGGGCATAGAGGGGACGGGGTATGTACACGGGGGCATAGAGGGGACGGGGTATGTACACGGGGGCATAGAGGGGACGGGGTATGTACACGGGGGCATAGAGGGGACGGGGTATGTACACGGGGGCATAGAGGGGACGGGGTATATACACGGGGGTATAGAGGGGACGGGGTATATACACGGGGGTATAGAGGGGACGGGGTATATACACGGGGGTATAGAGGGGACGGGGTATATACACGGGGGCATAGAGGGGACGGGGTATGTACACGGGGGCATAGAGGGGACGGGGTATGTACACGGGGGCATAGAGGGGACGGGGTATGTACACGGGGGCATAGAGGGGACGGGGTATGTACACGGGGGCATAGAGGGGACGGGGTATGTACACGGGGGCATAGAGGGGACGGGGTATGTACACGGGGGCATAGAGGGGACGGGGTATGTACACGGGGGCATAGAGGGACGGGGTATGTACACGGGGGCATAGAGGGGACGGGGTATGTACACGGGGGCATAGAGGGGACGGGGTATGTACACGGGGGCATAGAGGGGACGGGGTATGTACACGGGGGCATAGAGGGGACGGGGGTATGTACACGGGGGCATAGAGGGGACGGGGTATGTACACGGGGGCATAGAGGGGACGGGGTATGTACACGGGGGCATAGAGGGGACGGGGTATGTACACGGGGGCATAGAGGGGACGGGGTATGTACACGGGGGCATAGAGGGGACGGGGTATGTACGGGGTGGGGGGGGGGGGTATGTACACGGGGGCATAGAGGGGACGGGGTATGTACGGGGTGGGGGGGGGGGTATGTACACGGGGGCATAGAGGGGACGGGGTATGTACGGGGTGGGGGGGGGGGTGGTAGACGACATTATGTTGTTTCCTTAGTTCAGTGTTTATTTTACAGCATATTTTGATGGTTTTAATAATCTTAATTGTTTGTCTGGTAAATCTACAGTACAGGTTCTGGGCCCCTGGTTCTGGGCCCCTGGTTCTGGGCCCCTGGTTCTGGGCCCCTGGTTCTGGGCCCCTGGTTCTGGGCCCCTGGTGGAATATTGGATGGAGAACAGCTCTAGATTTCTAAGGAATTTACATTGGTTGCACTAGATTGCTTGTATATTGGAGCTCTATCTAGATCACTAAGAAATGCAGAGATTGACTCTAGATCATATGTTGGGATGAGAGCAGCTCTAGATCATATGTTGGGATGAGAGCAGCTCTAGATCATATGTTGGGATGAGAGCAGCTCTAGATCATATGTTGGGATGAGAGCAGCTCTAGATCATATGTTGGGATGAGAGCAGCTCTAGATCATATGTTGGGATGAGAGCAGCTCTAGATCATATGTTGGGATGAGAGCAGCTCTAGATCATATGTTGGGATGAGAGCAGCTCTAGATCATATGTTGGGATGAGAGCAGCTCTAGATCATATGTTGGGATGAGAGCAGCTCTAGATCAGAGAAATGCAGAAGAGAATAGAGGGGCTGTAGGATTATTGTATATTGAATGGAGAGCAATTCTATGTCCTAGGAATGCAAATTAGAGAGTGGCTCTAGATCACTGGTATTTTGGATGGAGAGCAGTTCTAGCTCACTTTGGTGTGCTCGTATATTGTTTGAAGAGCAGCTCTAGATGAGGAATCCAGACTAGGGCATCCCTAGATCACTGGTATACTAGATGAGGAGCAGTACTAATTCACAGGAATGCAAAAAAATGGCTCTAGATTGCTGGTATATTGGATGGACAGCAGCTCTAGATCACTACAGAATAAAGTGGCTTTAGAACACTGGTATATTTGATCGAGGACAGCTGTACCTCACATCTATAGTGATTGGCTCTAGATCACTGATCTATTGGATGGAGAGCAGCAAAAATTGTCTCTTGATGGCTCGTATGTTGGCTGGATGAGAGCTCTAGATCACTGAGGAATGGAGTGACTAGATCACTGATATATTGAATAAAGAGCAGCTCTAGATCACTGAGGAATGCAGAATATAGATTGGCCCGAGATTGCTATTAGATGAAGAGCACCTCTAGGTTACTGAATAATATAGAAGAGTGGCTCTAGAATTGTTTGTATGATGGGGGAGATCTTGATTTATTTTCGTAGGGGTCTTGGTTCCAGGGTGCTGCACATATAAGGGTTTAAGATACATACAGTAAATGACAGACCCTGACATCTTACACTCCACAAGAATAGAAGGGGGCTCTAGATTTGTGTTGTCTATTGGATGAAGAACTGCTCTAGATCTCATTGGAGTTTCTAGATCCGTAGAAAAAAAGAGAATAGGGATTTCTAGGTCAGTAGATAGAATATGGAGCATTGTTGATGTCTCTAGACCAGAAGATACAGAATAGAGTGGTTTGTTTCTAGATCAGTCGATACAAGATAAACTATCATTGATAATGACAATCAGGGATAATGTTTCTGGATCATTAGATAAAGGCGTAAAATGTTTCTGGGTCAGTAGAGAAGGGTGGAGAATGGTTCTGGATCAGTAGATAGAGAAGGGCGTAGAATATATAGAGGATCAGTGGATAGAGGAGGGGGAGCATGGTTCCCGATCGGTGGATAGAGGAGGGGGGAGCATGGTTCCCGATCGGTGGATGGAGGAGGGGGGAGCATGGTTCCCGATCGGTGGAAGGAGGAGGGGGGAGCATGGTTCCCGATCGGTGGATGGAGGAGGGGGGAGCATGGTTCCCGATCGGTGGATGGAGGAGGGGGGGAGCATGGTTCCCGATTGGTGGATGGAGGAGGGGGGGAGCATGGTTCCCGATCGGTGGATGGAGGAGGGGGGAGCATGGTTCCCGATCGGTGGATGGAGGAGGGGGGAGCATGGTTCCCGATCGGTGGATGGAGGAGGGGGGAGCATGGTTCCCGATCGGTGGATGGAGGAGGGGGGAGCATGGTTCCCGATCGGTGGATGGAGGAGGGGGGGCCATGGTTCCCGATCGGTGGATGGAGGAGGGGGGGCCATGGTTCCCGATCGGTGGATGGAGGAGGGGGGGGCCATGGTTCCCGATCGGTGGATGGAGGAGGGGGGAGCATGGTTCCCGATCGGTGGAAGGAGGAGGGGGGAGCATGGTTCCCGATCGGTGGATGGAGGAGGGGGAGCATGGTTCCCGATCGGTGGATGGAGGAGGGGGGAGCATGGTTCCCGATCGGTGGATGGAGGAGGGGCGAGCATGGTTCCCGATCGGTGGATGGAGGAGGGGGGAGCATGGTTCCCGATCGGTGGATGGAGGAGGGGGGAGCATGGTTCCCGATCGGTGGATGGAGGAGGGGGGAAGCATGGTTCCCGATCGGTGGATGGAGGAGGGGGGAGCATGGTTCCCGATCGGTGGATGGAGGAGGGGGGAGCATGGTTCCCGATCGGTGGATGGAGGAGGGGGGAGCATGGTTCCCGATCGGTGGATGGAGGAGGGGGGAGCATGGTTCCCGATCGGTGGATGGAGGAGGGGGGAGCATGGTTCCCGATCGGTGGATGGAGGAGCATGGTTCCCGATCCGTGGAGGGGGGAGCATGGTTCCCCGATCGGTGGAGGGGGGAGCATGGTTCCCGATCGGTGGAGGGGGGGAGCATGGTTCCCGATCGGTGGATGGAGGAGGGGGGAGCATGGTTCCCGATCGGTGGATGGAGGAGGGGGGGAGCATGGTTCCCGATCGGTGGATGGAGGAGGGGGGAGCATGGTTCCCGATCGGTGGATGGAGGAGGGGGGAGCATGGTTCCCGATCGGTGGATGGAGGAGGGAGGAGCATGGTTCCCGATCGGTGGATGGAGGAGGGAGGAGCATGGTTCCCGATCGGTGGATGGAGGAGGGGGGAGCATGGTTCCCGATCGGTGGATGGAGGAGGGGGGAGCATGGTTCCCGATCGGTGGATGGAGGAGGGGGGAGCATGGTTCCCGATCGGTGGATGGAGGAGGGGGGGGCCATGGTTCCCGATCGGTGGATGGAGGAGGGGGGAGAATCATTGATGCTTTGTAGAGCTCCTTCTGTATTAGAGAGGATGGGGAATGTATCTAAGCCTGTGATACGGTGTATCCTAGTCTCCCGGCTCCGTGCAGTCTCGTCTGTGGTTTCTTTAGTACGGTGATTGTATAATGTATCCAGAGACTCGGATGATAATACGGCGGACGCGCACTTACGGGACCATCACAGCCGCCATAAGGAGGGAACGCTCTTCACTATTATCTCTAGGAGAGGAGGCGATGGCGCTCACCACTCCGGTGCTGCGATATGTCAGAGACCCGCGAGCCCGTACAGCCAAGCGGTGACCGACGGTTCACACACCGCTGTGCGTTATTAGTCGGCGACTATTTTATTGTATGATGGTATCTTTACTATAAACCTAATGAGAATTACCGGGCCATGTATATATTATAACCTACTGGGTATGTGTTATATAAAGAGAAGCTACTATGGCTATCCATCACTAGAGATCAGCGGTGACATCACTGAGAATACAGCCTATCCATCACTAGAGATCAGCGGTGACATCACTGAGAATACATCCTATCCATCACTAGAGATCAGCGGTGACATCACTGAGAATACAGCCTATCCATCACTAGAGATCAGCGGTGACATCACTGAGAATACAGCCTATCCATCACTAGAGATCAGCGGTGACATCACTGAGAATACAGCCTATCCATCACTAGAGATCAGCGGTGACATCACTGAGAATACAGCCTATCCATCACTAGAGATCAGCGGTGACATCACCGAGAATACAGCCTATCCATCACTAGAGATCAGCGGTGACATCACTGAGAATACAGCCTATCCATCACTAGAGATCAGCGGTGACATCACTGAGAATACAGCCTATCCATCACTAGAGATCAGCGGTGACATCACTGAGAGTACAGCCTGTCCATTCACTAGAGATCAGCAGTGACATCACTGAGAATACAGCCTATCCATCACCAGAGATCAGCGGTGACATCACTGAGAATACAGCCTATCCATCACTAGAGATCAGCGGTGACATCACTGAGAATACAGCCTATCCATCACTAGAGATCAGCGGTGACATCACTGAGAATACAGCCTATCCATCACTAGAGATCAGCGGTGACATCACTGAGAATACAGCCTATCCATCACTAGAGATCAGCGGTGACATCACTGAGAATACAGTCTATCCATCACTAGAGATCAGCGGTGACATCACTGAGAATACAGCCTATCCATCACTAGAGATCAGCGGTGACATCACTGAGAATACAGCCTATCCATCACTAGAGATCAGCGGTGACATCACAGAGAATACAGCCTATCCATCACTAGAGATCAGCGGTGACATCACTGAGAATACAGCCTATCCATCACTAGAGATCAGCAGTGACATCACTGAGAATACAGTCTATCCATCAATAGAGATCAGCGGTGACATCACTGAGAATACAGCCTATCCATCACTAGAGATCAGCGGTGACATCACTGAGAATACAGCCTATCCATCACTAGAGATCAGCGGTGACATCACTGAGAATACAGCCTATCCATCACTAGAGATCAGCGATGACATCACTGAGAATACAGCCTATCCATCACTAGAGATCAGCGGTGACATCACTGAGAATACAGCCTATCCATCACTAGAGATCAGCAGTGACATCACTGAGAATACAGCCTATCCATTCACTAGAGATCAGCGGTGACATCACTGAGAATACAGTCTATCCATCACTAGAGATCAGCGGAGACATCACTGAGAATACAGTCTATCCATCACTAGAGATCAGCGGTGACATCACTGAGAATACAGACTAGGGGGGGGGTCCTCATCTGTTGTGTATGTGTATATAGCATAGTGGGAATTTCTGGCACCTTTAGCCTCTTGTATGTAGTGTAGGGGACGTCTCTGGTCTGTTGGGTATATAGTATAGGGGACATCTCTGGTCTGTTGGGTATATAGTATAGGGGACATCTCTGGTCTGTTGGGTATATAGTATAGGGGACATCTCTGGTCTGTTGGGTATATAGTATAGGGGACATCTCTGGTCTGTTGGGTATATAGTATAGGGGACATCTCTGGTCTGTTGGGTATATAGTATAGGGGACATCTCTGGTCTGTTGGGTATATAGTATAGGGGACATCTCTGGTCTGTTGGGTATATAGTATAGGGGACATCTCTGGTCTGTTGGGTATATAGTATAGGGGACATCTCTGGTCTGTTGGGTATATAGTATAGGGGACATCTCTGGTCTGTTGGGTATATAGTATAGGGGACATCTCTGGTCTGTTGGGTATATAGTATAGGGGACATCTCTGGTCTGTTGGGTATATAGTATAGGGGACATCTCTGGTCTGTTGGGTATATAGTATAGGGGACATCTCTGGTCTGTTGGGTATATAGTATAGGGGACATCTCTGGTCTGTTGGGTATATAGTATAGGGGACATCTCTGGTCTGTTGGGTATATAGTATAGGGGACATCTCTGGTCTGTTGGGTATATAGTATAGGGGACATCTCTGGTCTGTTGGGTATATAGTATAGGGGACATCTCTGGTCTGTTGGGTATATAGTATAGGGGACATCTCTGGTCTGTTGGGTATATAGTATAGGGGACATCTCTGGTCTGTTGGGTATATAGTATAGGGGACATCTCTGGTCTGTTGGGTAAATAGTATAGGGGACATCTCTGGTCTGTTGGGTATATAGTATAGGGGACATCTCTGGTCTGTTGGGTAAATAGTATAGGGGACATCTCTGGTCTGTTGGGTATATAGTATAGGGGACGTCTCTGGTCTGTTGGGTATGTAGTATAGGGGACGTCTCTGGTCTGTTGGGTATGTAGTATAGGGGACGTCTCTGGTCTGTTGGGTATGTAGTATAGGGGACGTCTCTGGTCTGTTGGGTATGTAGTATAGGGGACGTCTCTGGTCTGTTGGGTATGTAGTATAGGGGACGTCTCTGGTCTGTTGGGTATGTAGTATAGGGGACGTCTCTGGTCTGTTGGGTATGTAGTATAGGGGACGTCTCTGGTCTGTTGGGTATGTAGTATAGGGGACGTCTCTGGTCTGTTGGGTATGTAGTATAGGGGACGTCTCTGGTCTGTTGGGTATGTAGTACAGGGGACGTCTCTGGTCTGTTGGGTATGTAGTACAGGGGACGTCTCTGGTCTGTTGGGTATGTAGTATAGGGGACGTCTCTGGTCTGTTGGGTATGTAGTATAGGGGACGTCTCTGGTCTGTTGGGTATGTAGTACAGGGGACGTCTCTGGTCTGTTGGGTATGTAGTACAGGGGACGTCTCTGGTCTGTTGGGTATGTAGTATAGGGGACGTCTCTGGTCTGTTGGGTATGTAGTATAGGGGACGTCTCTGGTCTGTTGGGTATGTAGTACAGGGGACGTCTCTGGTCTGTTGGGTATGTAGTACAGGGGACGTCTCTGGTCTGTTGGGTATGTAGTACAGGGGACGTCTCTGGTCTGTTGGGTATGTAGTACAGGGGACGTCTCTGGTCTGTTGGGTATGTAGTACAGGGGACGTCTCTGGTCTGTTGGGTATGTAGTACAGGGGACGTCTCTGGTCTGTTGGGTATGTAGTACAGGGGACGTCTCTGGTCTGTTGGGTATGTAGTACAGGGGACGTCTCTGGTCTGTTGGGTATGTAGTATAGGGGACGTCTCTGGTCTGTTGGGTATGTAGTATAGGGGACGTCTCTGGTCTGTTGGGTATGTAGTATAGGGGACGTCTCTGGTCTGTTGGGTATGTAGTATAGGGGACGTCTCTGGTCTGTTGGGTATGTAGTATAGGGGACGTCTCTGGTCTGTTGGGTATGTAGTATAGGGGACGTCTCTGGTCTGTTGGGTATGTAGTATAGGGGACGTCTCTGGTCTGTTGGGTATGTAGTATAGGGGACGTCTCTGGTCTGTTGGGTATGTAGTATAGGGGACGTCTCTGGTCTGTTGGGTATGTAGTATAGGGGACGTCTCTGGTCTGTTGGGTATGTAGTATAGGGGACGTCTCTGGTCTGTTGGGTATGTAGTATAGGGGACGTCTCTGGTCTGTTGGGTATGTAGTATAGGGGACGTCTCTGGTCTGTTGGGTATGTAGTATAGGGGACGTCTCTGGTCTGTTGGGTATGTAGTATAGGGGACGTCTCTGGTCTGTTGGGTATGTAGTATAGGGGACGTCTCTGGTCTGTTGGGTATGTAGTATAGGGGACGTCTCTGGTCTGTTGGGTATGTAGTATAGGGGACGTCTCTGGTCTGTTGGGTATGTAGTATAGGGGACGTCTCTGGTCTGTTGGGTATGTAGTATAGGGGACGTCTCTGGTCTGTTGGGTATGTAGTATAGGGGACGTCTCTGGTCTGTTGGGTATGTAGTATAGGGGACGTCTCTGGTCTGTTGGGTATGTAGTATAGGGGACGTCTCTGGTCTGTTGGGTATGTAGTATAGGGGACGTCTCTGGTCTGTTGGGTATGTAGTATAGGGGACGTCTCTGGTCTGTTGGGTATGTAGTATAGGGGACGTCTCTGGTCTGTTGGGTATGTAGTATAGGGGACGTCTCTGGTCTGTTGGGTATGTAGTATAGGGGACGTCTCTGGTCTGTTGGGTATGTAGTATAGGGGACGTCTCTGGTCTGTTGGGTATGTAGTATAGGGGACGTCTCTGGTCTGTTGGGTATGTAGTATAGGGGACGTCTCTGGTCTGTTGGGTATGTAGTATAGGGGACGTCTCTGGTCTGTTGGGTATGTAGTATAGGGGACGTCTCTGGTCTGTTGGGTATGTAGTATAGGGGACGTCTCTGGTCTGTTGGGTATGTAGTATAGGGGACGTCTCTGGTCTGTTGGGTATGTAGTATAGGGGACGTCTCTGGTCTGTTGGGTATGTAGTATAGGGGACGTCTCTGGTCTGTTGGGTATGTAGTATAGGGGACGTCTCTGGTCTGTTGGGTATGTAGTATAGGGGACGTCTCTGGTCTGTTGGGTATGTAGTATAGGGGACGTCTCTGGTCTGTTGGGTATGTAGTATAGGGGACGTCTCTGGTCTGTTGGGTATGTAGTATAGGGGACGTCTCTGGTCTGTTGGGTATGTAGTATAGGGGACGTCTCTGGTCTGTTGGGTATGTAGTATAGGGGACGTCTCTGGTCTGTTGGGTATGTAGTATAGGGGACTTATAGGCCCGTTGGGTATGTAGTATAGGGGACTTATAGGCCCACAGGGTCAGGTGTGAGGGGGTCCAGGCTGGGGGAGTAGTGGGCCCGGTGGGTGTGAGGGGGTCCAGGCCTGCAGGGTGGGGTGTGTGGGGGTCCATGCTTGGGGGGGGGGGGGGACCTGCAGGCTTGGGGGTTGTGAGGGGCCCAGGCCCATAAGGTAGGGTGTGAGGGGGTCCAGGCTGGGAACGGGGGAGCTTGAGTGGTGTGCCTTGGGGGTGTGAGGGGGGGTCCAGGCCCACAGGGTCGGGTGTGAGGGGGTCCCGGCCTGCAGGGTGGGGTGTGAGGGGGTCCAGGCTGGGGGGATCAGTGGGTGTGAGGGGGTCCCGGCCTGCAGGGTGGGGTGTGAGGGGGTCCAGGCCTGCAGGGTGGGGTGTGAGGGGGTCCAGGCCTGCAGGGTGGGGTGTGAGGGGGTCCAGGCCTGCAGGGTGGGGTGTGAGGGGGTCCAGGCTGGGGGGTATGATGATGGTCGTGCGCAGCCACAAATTACCTAAACCAAAAAATTAAGAGCTAATTCCATGTCCAGAGGTTTTAAACCAGCTGCAACTGGATCTTAACCCCCCCTGTGCCCACGCTATGAATCATGGGTAAAAGTATGCATCTTCCCCCCTCCGTATCACCCCCCCTCTTTCCTTTTGTTTAATCTGACTGTAAGGTTATGATTGGCTGGATGGCGGCTCAGTGCCCACACTCAGGGCAGGAATCCCGCAGGGCTCCGGGGAGGGGGGGGGCACTGGTGTCATGAGCCGCCCACCCAACACAATCCTTACATCCCAGTATAGACACCCCCTCACCTCTCCCTCCTGCGTCCCCCCCTTCCTTCCCTCCGTCTGTGTCTCCTGGTGCCCCCCTTCCCTGTGTCCCCCCCCCCCCCAGACAGCTGCTGCCGGAGATCTGTGAGTATGTTCTGGAATGTGTGCGTCCTGGGGGGCCAAACGTGCGCGGCGGCGGTGATGGAATCGTCACATCCCGGGGTCTGGGGGGGCTGCAGCACGGCTGCTGGAGGTGACATGGATTCTTTTGTTGGTTGGGATGAGGTTTGAGGTAATGGCTCCCCCTTCCTGGCGCTCCCCCTCCTCCAGCTCTGTGAATGAGGACAGTCAGCTGACGGGCGGCTGGGGATGGCGAGGTGCCAGCCTCCGGTGTGCGTGTAGGTAGTGCGAGGCCTGGGATATTGTGAGTGTAAGCAGCGGGGCCTGAGTGAAGACTCGAGGAGGAGGAGGAGGAGGATGGGGGGGGGGGGGGAGGGGGACCTCCTCCATTTCTTCCTCCCTCCTCATTGTGAGGATAGAGGAGGGGGGGCGGCTGTCTGGCCCATGGAATACGAGAGTCATGATATGGCAGGTAAATGCAGCGGATTCTCCAGCCGAGGGGTGGGCACGGGGGGATTGATGCCGTCTGGGGGGGTTGCAGGGACCCTCTGTACTGTGCCGGCCATCTAATTGTTGGAGCATTGTGCCGGCCTCCAGTTTAGGATCAGGATTGGTGAAGCCGCCGGTGCCGTGTGATGGATTGGGGCTGCGTTCTGTTGGGGTAGGTGCGATGTGTAGGCGCCGTGTCCATTGTGCCAGTCTGGTGGCGTAGAGTGGTGAATGCCTCATTACCTGGGCACCGGCGGCCGTCTGTCTGCGCCTCGTACACACGCCGCGGCTCCTGCCCTCACCTCAGTTCACCCCCACAACAGAGTAGCTTCGCCAACATGTGCCCGGGCAGCGCTGCCACTACAGGCTGGATGTCACCCGCCATGGAGGAGCTCTGCAGGGGGGGGCGGTCATGGTACACGGCGACTCCCGTGATGGCTGATCTGCGCCGCTGGGACATCTGGAGACGTGAACACAACCACCATTATGTAAAAATAAGTCGGGGCACGCACGCTCCCCTCCCCCATGGCATGTGTCACAACTAGAAACAGGTGCAGGGCACGCCGGGCTCCTCCATCTTTTGCTGTAGGCACCCCTGGATGCACATACTTGTGTTAACCCTTTGCTGGTTGCTTATTGGTCCATTATATGTGACCTGTAATAACCAGCTTCATATAGAGGCGCTGATGTGCTGTATTGTGTGTGTGTATATATGTATAGGGTGTGTGTGTGTGTGTATATGTGTGTGTATATATACTGTGTATATATTGTGTGTGTGTGTGTGTGTGTGTGTGTGTATAGTGTGTACATGTGTGTGTAAATATACTGTGTGTGTGTGTGTGTATATATATTATATATATATATGTGTGTGTATATATACTGTGCATATATTGTGTGTGTGTGTGTGTGTGTGTGTGTGTGTATAGTGTGTACATATATATGTGTGTGTGTGTATATATATTATATATATATGTGTGTGTATATATACTGTGCATATATTGTGTGTGTGTGTGTATAGTGTGTACATATATATGTGTGTGTGTGTAAATATACTGTGTGTGTGTGTGTGTATATATATTATATATATATGTGTGTGTGTATATATACTGTGCATATATTGTGTGTGTGTGTGTGTATAGTGTGTACATATATGTGTGTGTGTAAATATACTGTGTGTGTGTGTGTGTGTGTGTGTGTGTATATATATTATATATATATATGTGTGTGTGTATATATACTGTGCATATATTGTGTGTGTGTGTGTGTATAGTGTGTACATTTATGTGTGTGTGTGTGTAAATATACTGTGTGTAAATATACTGTGTACATATGTGTGTGTGTGTATATGTATATATATATATATATATATATATATATATATATATATATGTGTGTGTATATACTGTGCATATATTGTGTGTGTGTGTGTGTGTGTGTGTGTGTGTATAGTGTGTACATATACTGTGTACATATGTGTGTGTGTGTGTATACATATAATTTGTGGTGTATGGGTATATACTGTGTATACATAGATCTTTGTTGTCTGTGTATACATGTGTGTGGTGTATATAGTGTGTATACATATATGTGTGGTGTATATACTGTATATATTTATATGTGTGGTGTGTGTGTGTGTACTGTGTATACATATATGTGTGTGTATACATATATCTGGTTTATATATACTGTGTGTACATATATCTGTGGTGTGTGTGTGTGTATATACTGTGTGTGTGTGTGTGTGTGTGTGTATATATATATATGTATATATATATATGTGTGTGTGTGTGTATATATATATATATGTGTGTGTGTGTGTGTGTATACATATCTGTGTGGTGTGTAAATACTGTGTATACATATATCTGTGTGGTGTGTAAATACTGTGTATACATATCTGTGGTGTGTGTGTGTATACATATATCTGTGTGGTGTGTAAATACTGTGTATACATATATCTGTGGTGTGTAAATACTGTGTATACATATATGTATACACAGTTTATACACACATACCACACAGATATATGTATATACACACACACAGATATACTTTATCTGTGTGGTGTGTGTGTATATATACTGTGTGTACATAGAGCTGTGTATATACTGTGTGTACATAGAGCTGTGTATATACTGTGTGTACATAGAGCTGTGTATATACTGTGTGTACATAGAGCTGTGTATATACTGTGTGTGCATAGAGCTGGGTGTGCATAGAGCTGGGTGTGCATAGAGCTGTGTAGATACTGCGTGTGTGTGTGTACTGCGTGTGCATAGAGCTGTGTGTGTGTGTACTGCGTGTGCATAGAGCTGTGTGCGTGTGTACTGCGTGTGCATAGAGCTGTGTGCGTGTGTACTGCGTGTGCATAGAGCTGTGTGCGTGTGTACTGCGTGTGCATAGAGCTGTGTGCGTGTGTACTGCGTGTGCATAGAGCTGTGTGCGTGTGTACTGCGTGTGCATAGAGCTGTGTGCGTGTGTACTGCGTGTGCATAGAGCTGTGTGCGTGTGTACTGCGTGTGCATAGAGCTGTGTGCGTGTGTACTGCGTGTGCGTGTGTACTGCGTGTGCATAGAGCTGTGTGCGTGTGTACTGCGTGTGCATAGAGCTGTGTGCGTGTGTACTGCGTGTGCATAGAGCTGTGTGCGTGTGTACTGCGTGTGCATAGAGCTGTGTGCGTGTGTACTGCGTGTGCATAGAGCTGTGTGCGTGTGTACTGCGTGTGCATAGAGCTGTGTGTACTGCGTGTGCATAGAGCTGTGTGTACTGCGTGTGCATAGAGCTGTGTGTACTGCGTGTGCATAGAGCTGTGTGTACTGCGTGTGCATAGAGCTGTGTGCGTGTGTACTGCGTGTGCATAGAGCTGTGTGCGTGTGTACTGCGTGTGCATAGAGCTGTGTGCGTGTGTACTGCGTGTGCATAGAGCTGTGTGCGTGTGTACTGCGTGTGCATAGAGCTGTGTGTGCGTGTGTACTGCGTGTGCATAGAGCTGTGTGTGCGTGTACTGCGTGTGCATAGAGCTGTGTGTGCGTGTGTACTGCGTGTGCATAGAGCTGTGTGTGCGTGTGTACTGCGTGTGCATAGAGCTGTGTGTGCGTGTGTACTGCGTGTGCATAGAGCTGTGTGTGCGTGTGTACTGCGTGTGCATAGAGCTGTGTGTGCGTGTGTACTGCGTGTGCATAGAGCTGTGTGTGCGTGTGTACTGCGTGTGCATAGAGCTGTGTGTGCGTGTGTACTGCGTGTGCATAGAGCTGTGTGTGCGTGTGTACTGCGTGTGCATAGAGCTGTGTGTGCGTGTGTACTGCGTGTGCATAGAGCTGTGTGTGCGTGTGTACTGCGTGTGCATAGAGCTGTGTGTGCGTGTGTACTGCGTGTGCATAGAGCTGTGTGTGCGTGTGTACTGCGTGTGCATAGAGCTGTGTGTGCGTGTGTACTGCGTGTGCATAGAGCTGTGTGTGCGTGTGTACTGCGTGTGCATAGAGCTGTGTGTGCGTGTGTACTGCGTGTGCATAGAGCTGTGTGTGTACTGCGTGTGGATAGAGCTGTGTGCGTGTGTACTGCGTGTGCATAGAGCTGTGTGTGCGTGTGTACTGCGTGTGCATAGAGCTGTGTGTGCGTGTGTACTGCGTGTGCATAGAGCTGTGTGTGCGTGTGTACTGCGTGTGCATAGAGCTGTGTGTGTACTGCGTGTGCATAGAGCTGTGTGTGTGTACTGCGTGTGCATAGAGCTGTGTGCGTGTGTACTGCGTGTGCATAGAGCTGTGTGTGTGTGTGTGTGTGTACTGCGTGTGCATAGAGCTGTGTGTGTGTGTGTGTACTGCGTGTGCATAGAGCTGTGTGTGTGTACTGCGTGTGCATAGAGCTGTGTGTGTGTGTACTGCGTGTGCATAGAGCTGTGTGTGTGTGTGTGTGTACTGCGTGTGCATAGAGCTGTGTGTGTGTGTGTACTGCGTGTGCATAGAGCTGTGTGTGTGTGTATACTGCGTGTGCATAGAGCTGTGTGTGTACTGCGTGTGCATAGAGCTGTGTGTGTGTATACTGCGCGTGCATAGAGCTGTGTGTGTGTATACTGCGCGTGCATAGAGCTGTGTGTGTGTGTATACTGCGTGTGCATAGAGCTGTGTGCGTGTGTACTGCGTGTGCATAGAGCTGTGTGCGTGTGTACTGCGTGTGCATAGAGCTGTGTGCGTGTGTACTGCGTGTGCGTGTGTACTGCGTGTGCATAGAGCTGTGTGCGTGTGTACTGCGTGTGCATAGAGCTGTGTGCGTGTGTACTGCGTGTGCATAGAGCTGTGTGCGTGTGTACTGCGTGTGCATAGAGCTGTGTGCGTGTGTACTGCGTGTGCATAGAGCTGTGTGCGTGTGTACTGCGTGTGCATAGAGCTGTGTGTACTGCGTGTGCATAGAGCTGTGTGTACTGCGTGTGCATAGAGCTGTGTGTACTGCGTGTGCATAGAGCTGTGTGTACTGCGTGTGCATAGAGCTGTGTGCGTGTGTACTGCGTGTGCATAGAGCTGTGTGCGTGTGTACTGCGTGTGCATAGAGCTGTGTGCGTGTGTACTGCGTGTGCATAGAGCTGTGTGCGTGTGTACTGCGTGTGCATAGAGCTGTGTGTGCGTGTGTACTGCGTGTGCATAGAGCTGTGTGTGCGTGTACTGCGTGTGCATAGAGCTGTGTGTGCGTGTGTACTGCGTGTGCATAGAGCTGTGTGTGCGTGTGTACTGCGTGTGCATAGAGCTGTGTGTGCGTGTGTACTGCGTGTGCATAGAGCTGTGTGTGCGTGTGTACTGCGTGTGCATAGAGCTGTGTGTGCGTGTGTACTGCGTGTGCATAGAGCTGTGTGTGCGTGTGTACTGCGTGTGCATAGAGCTGTGTGTGCGTGTGTACTGCGTGTGCATAGAGCTGTGTGTGCGTGTGTACTGCGTGTGCATAGAGCTGTGTGTGCGTGTGTACTGCGTGTGCATAGAGCTGTGTGTGCGTGTGTACTGCGTGTGCATAGAGCTGTGTGTGCGTGTGTACTGCGTGTGCATAGAGCTGTGTGTGCGTGTGTACTGCGTGTGCATAGAGCTGTGTGTGCGTGTGTACTGCGTGTGCATAGAGCTGTGTGTGCGTGTGTACTGCGTGTGCATAGAGCTGTGTGTGCGTGTGTACTGCGTGTGCATAGAGCTGTGTGTGTACTGCGTGTGGATAGAGCTGTGTGCGTGTGTACTGCGTGTGCATAGAGCTGTGTGTGCGTGTGTACTGCGTGTGCATAGAGCTGTGTGTGCGTGTGTACTGCGTGTGCATAGAGCTGTGTGTGCGTGTGTACTGCGTGTGCATAGAGCTGTGTGTGTACTGCGTGTGCATAGAGCTGTGTGTGTGTACTGCGTGTGCATAGAGCTGTGTGCGTGTGTACTGCGTGTGCATAGAGCTGTGTGTGTGTGTGTGTGTGTACTGCGTGTGCATAGAGCTGTGTGTGTGTGTGTACTGCGTGTGCATAGAGCTGTGTGTGTGTACTGCGTGTGCATAGAGCTGTGTGTGTGTGTACTGCGTGTGCATAGAGCTGTGTGTGTGTGTGTGTACTGCGTGTGCATAGAGCTGTGTGTGTGTGTGTACTGCGTGTGCATAGAGCTGTGTGTGTGTGTATACTGCGTGTGCATAGAGCTGTGTGTGTACTGCGTGTGCATAGAGCTGTGTGTGTGTATACTGCGCGTGCATAGAGCTGTGTGTGTGTATACTGCGCGTGCATAGAGCTGTGTGTGTGTGTATACTGCGCGTGCATAGAGCTGTGTGTGTGTATACTGCGCGTGCATAGAGCTGTGTGTGTGTATACTGCGCGTGCATAGAGCTGTGTGTGTGTGTGTGTATACTGCGCGTGCATAGAGCTGTGTGTGTGTGTGTATACTGCGTGTGCATAGAGCTGTGTGTGTGTGTATACTGCGTGTGCATAGAGCTGTGTGTGTATACTGCGTGTGCATAGAGCTGTGTGTGTGTGTGTGTATACTGCGTGTGCATAGAGCTGTGTGTGTGTGTATACTGCGTGTGCATAGAGCTGTGTGTGTGTGTATACTGCGTGTGCATAGAGCTGTGTGTGTGTACTGCGTGTGTGTGTATACTCTGTACATATATGTGGTGTGTGTATATATTTCGCACAGGAAAGGATTGCAGTAACACATGTTTTGCTATACACATGTTTATTCCCTTTGTGTGTATATATGTGTATATATATATATAGATAGATAGATAGATAGCTATATATAGAGATATAGATATATATATCTCCTCTCCTCTGTGTATATATATATATAGATCTCCTCTCCTCTGTGTATATATATATATATATATATATATATATATATATATAGATCTCCTCTCCTCTGTGTATATATATATATATATATTGATTGCAGTAACACAGGTTTTGCTATACACATGTTTATTCCCTTTGTATAGATAGATAGATAGATAGATAGATATATAGATCTCCTCTCCTCTGTATATGTGTATATATATATATATGTATATATATATAGATCTCCTCTCCTCTGTGTATATATATATATATATATTGCAGTAACAGGTTTTGCTATACACATGTTTATTCCCTTTGTGTGTATATATGTGTGTGTATATATATAGATAGATAGATAGATAGCTATATATAGATATATAGAGATATAGATATATATATCTCCTCTCCTCTGTGTATATATATATATATATATATAGATCTCCTCTCCTCTGTGTATATATATATATATAGATCTCCTCTCCTCTGTGTATATATATATATATAGATCTCCTCTCCTCTGTGTGTGTATATATATATATATATATATATATATATATATATATATATATATATAGATCTCCTCTCCTCATTCATATATATATATATATATATATATATATATATATATATATATATATATATATATATATATATATATATATATATATATTGCAGTAACACAGGTTTTGCTATACACATGTTTATTCCCTTTGGATAGATAGATAGATAGATAGATATATATATATATAGATCTCCTCTCCTCTGTATATATATATATATATATATATATATATATATATATTGCAGTAACACAGGTTTTGCTATACACATGTTTATTCCCTTTGGATAGATAGATAGATAGATAGATAGATAGATAGATAGATAGATAGATAGATAGATAGATATATATATATAGATCTCCTCTCCTCTGTATATATATATATATAGATCTCCTCTCCTCTGTATATATATATATATATTGCAGTAACACAGGTTTTGCTATACACATGTTTATTCCCTTTGTCTGTATTGGAACTAAACCAAAAAAGGAGGAAAAAAATGCAAATTGGACATAATGTCACCAAACTCCAAAAATGGGCTGGACACAATTATTGGCCCCTTTAACTTAATATTTGGTTGTACACTCTTTGGAATAAATAAGTGAAATCAGTCTCTTCCTATAACCATCAATAAGCTTCTTACACCTCTCAGCCGGGATGTTGGACCACTCTTCCTATAACCATTAATAAGCTTCTTACACCTCTCAGCCGGGATGTTGGACCACTCTTCCTATAACCATCAATAAGCTTCTTACACCTCTCAGCTGGAATGTTGGACCACTCTTCCTATAAGCATCAATAAGCTTCTTACACCTCTCAGTCGGAATGTTGGACCACTCTTCCTATAAGCATCAATAAGCTTCTTACACCTCTCAGCCGGAATGTTGGACCACTCTTCCTTTACAAACTGCTCCAGGTCTCTTATTGGACGGCGCCTTTTCCCAACAGTAATTATAAGATCTCTCCACAGGTGATCAATGGGATTTAGATCTGGACTCATTGCTGACACTTCAGAACTCTCCAGCGCTTTGTTGCCTCCATTTCTGGGGCTTTTTGACGTATGTTTTGGTTCATTGTCCTGCTGGAAGACCCAAGATCTCGGACTCAAACCCAGCTTTCTGACACTGGGCTGTAGAGTGCGACCCAAAATCCATTGGTAATCCTCAGATTTCATGATGTCTTGTACACATTCAAGGCCCCCAGTGCCAGAGGCAGCAAAACAACCCAAAACATCACTGACCTCCCCCATATGTCACTGTAGGTACTGTGTTCTTTTCTTTGTAGGCCTCATTCCATTTTCGGTAAACAGTAGAATGATTTGCTTTACCAAAAAGATCTATCTTGGTCTCATCTGTCCACAAGACGTTTTCCAGAAGGATTTTGGTTACTCAAGTTCATTTTGGTAAATTGTAGTCTTGCTTTTTATGTCTCTGAGTCAGCAGTGGGGTCCTCCTGGGTCTCCTCCATAGTGGGGTCCTCCTGGGTCTCCTCCATAGTGGGGTCCTCCTGGGTCTCCTCCATAGTGGGGTCCTCCTGGGTCTCCTCCATAGCGTTTTTAATTTCATTTGAATGTCGGCAGATAGTTTGCGCGGACACTGATGCTCCCTGAGCCTGCAGGACAGCTTGAATATCTTTGGAACTTGTTTGGGGCTGCTTATCCACTGTTCAGGGAGATTATCTACAGCGCCATGGGTTGTAAACTTCTTGATAATGTTGCGCACTGTGGACAAAGACAAATCTAGATCTCTGGACATGGACTTGTAACCTTGAGATTGTTGATATTTTTCCACAATTTTGGTTCTCAAGTCCTCAGACAGTTCTCTTCTCCTCTTTCTGTTGTCCATGCTTAGTGTGACACACACAGACACGCAATGCAAAGACTAAGTGAACTTCTCTCCTTTTTAACTGCTCTCAGGTGTGATTTTTATATTGCCCACACCTGTTACTTGCCCCAGGTGAGTATAAGGAACATCACATGCTTGAAACAATCATATTATTATTTTTTTTTTTCTTCATATAAATTCTATACAAAAAAGTGCAGAAATACAATTCATGATACCCCGCCCCCCATCCCACCTTTCGGCCTGGCATTACTATCTTGTCCTATTCTGCTATTACCTTACCACAGAGAGAACAAGTAAGAAACCTATTCCTGTAGCAGAGGAGGCGCCCTAGTTTTTCCATAATAACCACCTCTCCTTTTTATTTTATTTTTTTTCTATCCTTATAAATGATTTCTTCATATTTTTTACCCTATTACCCAAACCTATCCATTCTTTCCATTGGTTCCCCCGCAGCCATCTTTCTATGTATAACCATCTTTGCTAATTCACTTTTCCACACCCTTTTATGTTTAATCCTGTCCCCAAAATTGCATTTCTGGAATCAAACGGCAGAGAAACCTTGAAATGGTCCAAATTTTTCTTATACACGCTCTCCCAAAATTCTTTAATTCTCCAACAATCCCACTCTACATGATATAAATCAGCTTCTTCCTTACTACACTTAGGGCACAGAGCATCTTTTCTTACCCCCATTTTTTTCGAGAAGTTTTGGTGTATAATGAATCCTGTGATTAATTTTCCAATAGGAGACACAATGGTTCATAATAACGGACGCCCTCTTAACATTTTTGAAAACCTCCTGTTATTACCCCTAAATCCTCCTCCCATTCCTCCTGTTATTACACCTAAATCCTCCTCCCATTCCTCCTGTTATTACCCCTAAATCCTCCTCCCATTCCTCCTCTGTTATTACCTCTAAATCCTCCTCCAATTCCTCCTATGTTATTACCCCTAAATCCTCCTCCCATTCCTCCTGTTATTACCCCTAAATCCTCCTCCCATTCCTCCTGTTATTACACCTAAATCCTCCTCCCATTCCTCCTGTTATTACACCTAAATCCTCCTCCCATTCCTCCTGTTATTACACCTAAATCCTCCTCCCATTCCTCCTGTTATTACACCTAAATCCTCCTCCCATTCCTCCTCTGTTATTACCCCTAAATCCTCCTCCCATTCCTCCTATGTTATTACCCCTAAATCCTCCTCCCATTCCTCCTGTTATTACACCTAAATCCTCCTCCCATTCCTCCTGTTATTACACCTAAATCCTCCTCCCATTCCTCCTGTTATTACCCCTAAATCCTCCTCCCATTCCTCCTGTTATTACACCTAAATCCTCCTCCCATCCCTCCTGTTATTACCCCTAAATCCTCCTCCCATCCCTCCTGTTATTACCCCTAAATCCTCTTCCCGTTCCTCCTGTTATTACACCTAAATCCTCCTCCCGTTCCTCCTGTTATTACACCTAAATCCTCCTCACATTCCTCCTGTTATTACCCCTAAATCCTCCTCCCATTCCTCCTGTTATTACCCCTAAATCCTCTTCCCATTCCTCCTGTTATTACACCTAAATCCTCCTCCCATTCCTCCTGTTATTACACCTAAATCCTCCTCCCATTCCTCCTGTCATTACCCCTAAATCCTCCTCCCATTCCTCCTGTTATTACACCTAAATCCTCTTCCCATTCCTCCTGTTATTACACCTAAATCCTCCTCCCATTCCTCCTGTTATTACACCTAAATCCTCCTCCCATTCCTCCTGTTATTACCCCTAAATCCTCCTCCCATTCCTCCTCTGTTATTACCCCTAAATCCTCCTCCCATTCCTCCTGTTATTACACCTAAATCCTCCTCCCATTCCTCCTGTCATTACCCCTAAATCCTCCTCCCATTCCTCCTCTGTTATTACCCCTAAATCCTCCTCCCATTCCTCCTGTTATTACCCCTAAATCCTCCTCCCATTCCTCCTCTGTTATTACCCCTAAATCCTCCTCCCATTCCTCCTGTTATTACACCTAAATCCTCCTCCCATTCCTCCTCTGTTATTACCCCTAAATCCTCCTCCCATTCCTCCTCTGTTATTACCCCTAAATCCTCCTCCCATTCCTCCTCCTGTTATTACCCCTAAATCCTCTTCCCATTCCTCCTGTTATTACCCCTAAATCCTACTCCCATTCCTCCTCTTCTTACCCCTAAATCCTCCTCCCATTCCTCCTCTTATTACCCCTAAATCCTCCTCCCATTCCTCCTGTTATTACCCCTAAATCCTCCTCCCATTCCTCCTGTTATTACACCTAAATCCTCCTCCCATTCCTCCTCCTGTTATTACCCCTAAATCCTCCTCCCATTCCTCCTGTTATTACACCTAAATCCTCCTCCCATTCCTCCTGTTATTACCCCTAAATCCTCCTCCCATTGCTTTTTACATTTCCAGTTTTGGGTGTTTCCAGTATCATTCACCACCTTTCTATATATTATCCCTAACAAATTCTCCACCTTTTACCCCATCAAATATTCCACTATTCCTTGTTCCCGTCTTCCACCTTTCATTCTCCCTATCCCTCCGCCATGCTTCTTTTACATGACAATACCCAAATGTATTCCCCTCCCTTAACCCAAACTTATTACAAATGTGTCCCCTTTTTCGCCTTCCCTTCCTAGATAATTGGAGCACTTGATCTATTCCCTTATCTTTCCAATTTATACATTTTGTAATTTTACTAATTACTCCATATCGGTGTGAACTCAAAACTCCCTTTTAACAACAAAATTCTTCAAAATTTTTGCCAACATGCTTGAAACAATCTTATTTTCCCACAATTTTGAAAGGGGACCAATAATTTTGTCCAGCCCATTTTTTGTTTGGTGACACACAAAGGGAATCAACGTGTGTTACTGCAATCCTTTCCTGTGAGGGATACTTCATTTTATAGAAACATTTCAGGGGTGTCACTAGATCTCTGTACATTATATACAATATCCGGGCACTAGATCTCTGTACATTATATAGAATATCCGGCACTAGATCTCTGTACATTATATAGAATATCCGGCACTAGATCTCTGTACATTATATAGAATATCCGGGCACTAGATCTCTGTACATTATATAGAATATCCGGCACTAGATCTCTGTACATTATATACAATATCCGGGCACTAGATCTCTGTACATTATATAGAATATCCGGCACTAGATCTCTGTACATTATATAGAATATCCGGCACTAGATCTCTGTACATTATATACAATATCCGGGCACTAGATCTCTGTACATTATATAGAATATCCGGGCACTAGATCTCTGTACATTATATAGAATATCCGGCACTAGATCTCTGTACATTATATAGAATATCCGGGCACTAGATCTCTGTACATTATATAGAATAACCGGCACTAGATCTCTGTACATTATATAGAATATCCGGCACTAGATCTCTGTACATTATATAGAATATCCGGGCACTAGATCTCTGTACATTATATAGAATATCCGGGCACTAGATCTCTGTACATTATATACAATATCCGGCTCTAGATCTCTGTACATTATATAGAATATCCGGCACTAGATCTCTGTACATTATATACAATATCCGGGCACTAGATCTCTGTACATTATATAGAATATCCGGGCACTAGATCTCTGTACATTATATAGAATATCCGGGCACTAGATCTCTGTACATTATATAGAATATCCGGCACTAGATCTCTGTACATTATATAGAATATCCGGGCACTAGATCTCTGTACATTATATAGAATATCCGGGCACTAGATCTCTGTACATTATATAGAATATCCGGCACTAGATCTCTGTACATTATATAGAATATCCGGGCACTAGATCTCTGTACATTATATAGAATATCCGGCACTAGATCTCTGTACATTATATAGAATATCCGGGCACTAGATCTCTGTACATTATATAGAATATCCGGGCACTAGATCTCTGTACATTATATAGAATATCCGGGCACTAGATCTCTGTACATTATATAGAATATCCGGCACTAGATCTCTGTACATTATATACAATATCCGGCCACTAGATCTCTGTACATTATATACAATATCCGGCCACTAGATCTCTGTACATTATATACAATATCCGGCCACTAGATCTCTGTACATTATATAGAATATCCGGGCACTAGATCTCTGTACATTATATACAATATCCGGCCACTAGATCTCTGTACATTATATAGAATATCCGGCCACTAGATCTCTCTACATTATATAGAATATCCGGCCACTAGATCTCTGTACATTATATAGAATATCCGGCCACTAGATCTCTGTACATTATATAGAATATCCGGCCACTAGATCTCTGTACATTATATAGAATATCCGGCACTAGATCTCTGTACATTATATAGAATATCCGGGCACTAGATCTCTGTACATTATATAGAATATCCGGGCACTAGATCTCTGTACATTATATACAATATCCGGCTCTAGATCTCTGTACATTATATAGAATATCCGGCACTAGATCTCTGTACATTATATAGAATATCCGGCCACTAGATCTCTGTACATTATATACAATATCCGGCCACTAGATCTCTGTACATTATATAGAATATCCGGCACTAGATCTCTGTACATTATATAGAATATCCGGGCACTAGATCTCTGTACATTATATATAATATCCGGCCACTAGATCTCTGTACATTATATACAATATCCGGCCACTAGATCTCTGTACATTATATAGAATATCCGGCCACTAGATCTCTGTACATTATATAGAATATCCGGCCACTAGATCTCTGTACATTATATAGAATATCCGGCCACTAGATCTCTGTACATTATATAGAATATCCGGCCACTAGATCTCTGTACATTATATAGAATATCCGGCCACTAGATCTCTGTACATTATATAGAATATCCGGCCACTAGATCTCTGTACATTATATAGAATATCCGGCACTAGATCTCTGTACATTATATAGAATATCCGGGCACTAGATCTCTGTACATTATATAGAATATCCGGGCACTAGATCTCTGTACATTATATACAATATCCGGCTCTAGATCTCTGTACATTATATAGAATATCCGGCACTAGATCTCTGTACATTATATAGAATATCCGGTCACTAGATCTCTGTACATTATATAGAATATCCGGTCACTAGATCTCTGTACATTATATAGAATATCCGGCACTAGATCTCTGTACATTATATACAATATCCGGCTCTAGATCTCTGTACATTATATAGAATATCCGGCACTAGATCTCTGTACATTATATAGAATATCCGGCTCTAGATCTCTGTACATTATATAGAATATCCGGCACTAGATCTCTGTACATTATATAGAATATCCGGTCACTAGATCTCTGTACATTATATAGAATATCCGGCACTAGATCTCTGTACATTATATAGAATATCCGGCTCTAGATCTCTGTACATTATATAGAATATCCGGGCACTAGATCTCTGTACATTATATAGAATATCCGGTCACTAGATCTCTGTACATTATATAGAATATCCGGTCACTAGATCTCTGTACATTATATAGAATATCCGGCCACTAGATCTCTGTACATTATATTTAATATCCGGTGACTTATAATCTCCTTATATAAATTATCTGGACATTATATATTATAATCTACTTATAGAAGGCATCTGGATGTTATATATTATAATCTCTTCTGTACATTATAATCTCCTTATATTAGGTATCTGGACATTATATATTCTGCTCCTTATATAAGGTATCTGTACATGATATATTCGGCTCCTTATATTAGGTATCTGTACATGATATATTCGGCTCCTTATATAAGGTATCTGTACAGGATATATTCGGCTCCTTATATAAGGTATCTGTACAGGATATATTCTGCTCCTTATATAAGGTATCTGTACATGATATATTCCGCTCCTTATATAAGGTATCTGTACAGGATATATTCCGCTCCTTTATATAAGGTATCTGTACAGGATATATTCGGCTCCTTATATAAGGTATCTGTACATGATATATTCCGCTCCTTATATAAGGTATCTGTCCAGGATATATTCGGCTCCTTATATAAGGTATCTGTACAGGATATATTCGGCTCCTTATATAAGGTATCTGTACATTATATATTCGGCTCCTTATATAAGGTATCTGTACAGGATATATTCGGCTCCTTATATAAGGTATCTGTACAGGATATATTCGGCTCCTTATATAAGGTATCTGTCCAGGATATATTCGGCTCCTTATATAAGGTATCTGTACAGGATATATTCGGCTCCTTATATAAGGTATCTGTACAGGATATATTCGGCTCCTTATATAAGGTATCTGTACAGGATATATTCGGCTCCTTATATAAGGTATCTGGACATGATAATCTCCTTATATAAGGTATCTGTCCAGGATATATTCGGCTCCTTATATAAGGTATCTGTCCAGGATATATTCGGCTCCTTATATAAGGTATCTGTCCAGGATATATTCGGCTCCTTATATAAGGTATCTGTCCAGGATATATTCGGCTCCTTATATAAGGTATCTGTACAGGATATATTCGGCTCCTTATATAAGGTATCTGTCCAGGATATATTCGGCTCCTTATATAAGGTATCTGTACAGGATATATTCGGCTCCTTATATAAGGTATCTGTACAGGATATATTCGGCTCCTTATATAAGGTATCTGTACAGGATATATTCGGCTCCTTATATAAGGTATCTGTCCAGGATATATTCGGCTCCTTATATAAGGTATCTGGACATGATATATTCGGCTCCTTATATAAGGGATCTGTACATTATAATCTCCTTATATAAGGGATCTGTACAGGATATATTCTGCTCCTTATATAAGGTATCTGTACAGGATATATTCCGCTCCTTATATAAGGTATCTGTCCAGGATATATTCGGCTCCTTATATAAGGTATCTGTACATTATAATCTCCTTATATAAGGTATCTGTACAAGATATATTCGGCTCCTTATATAAGGTATCTGTACATGATATATTCGGCTCCTTATATAAGGTATCTGTACATTATAATCTCCTTATATAAGGGATCTGTACATTATAATCTCCTTATATAAGGGATCTGTCCAGGATATATTCGGCTCCTTATATAAGGTATCTGTACATTATAATCTCCTTATATAAGGTATCTGTACATGATATATTCGGCTCCTTATATAAGGTATCTGTCCAGGATATATTCGGCTCCTTATATAAGGTATCTGTACAGGATATATTCCGCTCCTTATATAAGGTATCTGGACATGATATATTCGGCTCCTTATATAAGGTATCTGGACATGATGATCTCCTTATATAAGGGATCTGTACATTATAATCTCCTTATATAAGGGATCTGTACAGGATATATTCGGCTCCTTATATAAGGTATCTGTCCAGGATATATTCGGCTCCTTATATAAGGGATCTGTACAGGATATATTCGGCTCCTTATATAAGGTATCTGTACATTATATATTCGGCTCCTTATATAAGGTATCTGTACATGATATATTCGGCTCCTTATATAAGGGATCTGTACAGGATATATTCGGCTCCTTATATAAGGGATCTGTACATTATAATCTCCTTATATAAGGGATCTGTACATTATAATCTCCTTATATAAGGTATCTGTACATGATATATTCGGCTCCTTATATAAGGTATCTGTACATTATATATTCGGCTCCTTATATAAGGTATCTGTACATGATATATTCGGCTCCTTATATAAGGGATCTGTACATGATATATTCGGCTCCTTATATAAGGGATCTGTACATTATAATCTCCTTATATAAGGGATCTGTACATTATAATCTCCTTATATAAGGTATCTGTACATGATATATTCGGCTCCTTATATAAGGTATCTGTACATTATATATTCGGCTCCTTATATAAGGTATCTGTACATGATATATTCGGCTCCTTATATAAGGGATCTGTACATGATATATTCGGCTCCTTATATAAGGGATCTGGACAGGATATATTCGGCTCCTTATATAAGGTATCTGTACATGATATATTCGGCTCCTTATATAAGGTATCTGGACAGGATATATTCGGCTCCTTATATAAGGGATCTGTACATGATATATTCGGCTCCTTATATAAGGGATCTGTACATTATAATCTCCTTATATAAGGGATCTGTACATGATATATTCGGCTCCTTATATAAGGTATCTGTACAGGATATATTCGGCTCCTTATATAAGGTATCTGGACATGATGATCTCCTTATATAAGGTATCTGGACATGATGATCTCCTTATATAAGGTATCTGTACATTATAATCTCCTTATATAAGGTATCTGTACATTATAATCTCCTTATATAAGGGATCTGTACATTATAATCTCCTCTTCCGCTGTAGGATGGACAGAGTCACAGAAGACGCCTTGCGCCTCAACCTGCTGAAGCGCGGTCTGGAGCAGCCGGACGATCGTGAGGATGTCCTGGCCAAGCAGCTGAAGATGGAGGGACACGAGGCCATGGAGAGGCTGAAGATGTTGGCCTTACTGAAGAGAAAGGACCTTCCGGGACTGGAGCTGCCGCACGAGCACCCGACCAAACCGGACGGCCTGAAGATGTACGAGGAGAAGATGAACGGGAACCTCCGGCCTCACGTGGACACCCGGCCGGGGGGGAGACACGGCAAGGAGAACATGGAGGAGCCCGTGGACATGAGCTCCAGACGGAGGTGAGAACCATATGGGGAGGAGACACTCCTGTACACCAGGGGAGCATAGCCTGCAGGGGGAGACACTCCTGTACACCAGGTCAGCATAGCCTGCAGGGGGAGACACTCCTGTACACCAGGGGAGCATAGCCTGCAGGGGGAGACACTCCTGGACCCCAGGTGAGCATAGCCTGCAGGGGGAGACTCTCCTGTACACCAGGTGAGCATAGCCTGCAGGGGGAGACACTCCTGTACACCAGGTCAGCATAGCCTGCAGGGGGAGACTCTCCTGTACACCAGGGGAGCATAGCCTGCAGGGGGAGACGCTCCTGTACACCAGGTGAGCATAGCCTGCAGGGGGAGACACTCCTGTACACCAGGTGAGCATAGCCTGCAGGGGGAGACACTCCTGTACACCAGGTGAGCATAGCCTGCAGGGGGGAGACACTCCTGTACACCAGGTGAGCATAGCCTGCAGGGGGAGACACTCCTGTACACCAGGTGAGCATAGCCTGCAGGGGGGAGACACTCCTGTACACCAGGTGAGCATAGCCTGCAGGGGGAGACACTCCTGTACACCAGGGGAGCATAGCCTGCAGGGGGAGACACTCCTGTACACCAGGTCAGCATAGCCTGCAGGGGGAGACACTCCTGTACACCAGGGGAGCATAGCCTGCAGGGGGAGACACTCCTGTACACCAGGGGAGCATAGCCTGCAGGGGGAGACACTCCTGGACCACAGGTCAGCATAGCCTGCAGGGGGAGACACTCCTGTACACCAGGTGAGCATAGCCTGCAGGGGGAGACACTCCTGTACACCAGGTCAGCATAGCCTGCAGGGGGAGACACTCCTGGACCCCAGGTGAGCATAGCCTGCAGGGGGAGACACTCCTGTACACCAGGTCAGCATAGCCTGCAGGGGGAGACACTCCTGTACACCAGGTCAGCATAGCCTGCAGGGGGAGACACTCCTGTACACCAGGTCAGCATAGCCTGCAGGGGGAGACACTCCTGTACACCAGGTCAGCATAGCCTGCAGGGGGAGACACTCCTGTACACCAGGTCAGCATAGCCTGCAGGGGGAGACACTCCTGTAGACCAGGGGAGCATAGCCTGCAGGGGGAGACACTCCTGTACACCAGGTCAGCATAGCCTGCAGGGGGAGACACTCCTGTACACCAGGGGAGCATAGCCTGCAGGGGGAGACACTCCTGGACCACAGGTCAGCATAGCCTGCAGGGGGAGACACTCCTGTACACCAGGTCAGCATAGCCTGCAGGGGGAGACACTCCTGTACACCAGGTGAGCATAGCCTGCAGGGGGAGACACTCCTGTACATCAGGTGAGCATAGCCTGCAGGGGGAGACACTCCTGTACACCAGGTCAGCATAGCCTGCAGGGGGAGACACTCCTGTACACCAGGTCAGCATAGCCTGCAGGGGGAGACACTCCTGTACATCAGGTGAGCATAGCCTGCAGGGGGAGACACTCCTGGACCACAGGTCAGCATAGCCTGCAGGGGGAGACACTCCTGTACCCCAGGTCAGCATAGCCTGCAGGGGGAGACACTCCTGTACACCAGGTGAGCATAGCCTGCAGGGGGAGACACTCCTGTACACCAGGTGAGCATAGCCTGCAGGGGGAGACACTCCTGTACACCAGGTGAGCATAGCCTGCAGGGGGAGACACTCCTGGACCCCAGGTCAGCATAGCCTGCAGGGGGAGACACTCCTGTACACCAGGTCAGCATAGCCTGCAGGGGGGAGACACTCCTGTACACCAGGTCAGCATAGCCTGCAGGGGGAGACATTCCTGGACCCCAGGTCAGCATAGCCTGCAGGGGGAGACACTCCTGGACCCCAGGTCAGCATAGCCTGCAGCGCCCCATCACCAGTCAGGTCCTCCTGATCCCCCTCCCATACACATGTACACTCCGCTGACAGCTATCCTCCTGATCCCCCCCCATACACATGTACACTCCGCTGACAGCTATCCTCCTGATCCCCCCCCCATACACATGTACACTCAGCTGACAGCTATCCTCCTGATCCCCCCCCCATACACATGTACACTCCGCTGACAGCTATCCTCCTGATCCCCCCCCCCATACACATGTACACTCAGCTGACAGCTATCCTCCTGATCCCCCCCCCCATACACATGTACACTCAGCTGACAGCTATCCTCCTGATCCCCCCCCCATACACATGTACACTCAGCTGACAGCTATCCTCCTGATCCCCCCCATACACATGTACACTCAGCTGACAGCTATCCTCCTGATCCCCCCCCCCCATACACATGTACACTCAGCTGACAGCTATCCTCCTGATCTCCTCTCCCCCCCCCCCCCCCCCCCAAGACCATGAGACAGGAGAGCGCTATCTGCACATCGTGGGAGGGGCGTTAAAGTATTTATCTTTCAGCCGGCAGAGTAGAGATTTATATTTAGCGGAGTGCCCCTTTATAGGTCCGTACCCGCGGTGCGATGGCCTCTTCTGACAGGAGATAATACTCTGCCTGCAGGGGGCACTAATGTTGCAGTGCTGTGGAGAGAGAGGGATGTGTCACATGGTCGCTGGATCGGTCAGTGAGGATCGGCTGCTCCCATCTGAATTGTGAATTATCAGCCTCCAATGGTCCCGGTCCCTGAGGCGGTGGCTTCATGGCCCTGTAGTCCTTAGGGACGTGTTCGTACCCTACACTCCCTGGCGTCTCTGCTTCTGGAAGGTTCCACACCTGTATTACCCCGCCATGTTGGCTCATCATCATGTGTTGTCTGTCATTAGTGACCAGGACCGGGCCGGACTGACCCCTTCTCCAGACGTCATCGTCTTGTCTGACAATGAAGCCTCGAGCCCCCGCTCCAGCTCCAGATTAGAAGATCGGATTAGGGGGGCCAACCTGGAGATGTTCAAGGTACCAGCATGAATCCTGTAGTCAGGGGCCGCTATCCGCATTTCCCCTCAGTCAGAAGGGGGTCTGAGGATGTCACATGAGCTGTCTCAGGGCTTCTGATTGGCTGATCAGTCACAGACTCCATGTTGTTCTGTTCCTCCAGGGTAAGACTCTAGAGGAGCGTCAGCAGCTCATCAAACAGCTGAAGGACGAGCTCCGGCTGGAGGAGGCGCGCCTGGTCCTGCTGAAGAAGCTGCGGCAGAGTCAGCTCCAGAAAGAGAACGTCCTACAGAAGGTGAGGCGACTCTGACCTGTCCTAAAACGCCGCCCTTCACTCTACTCTCTATGGGATAGGATTGTCTCCCCAGTTGCCCCCATTGTTACATTTAGCCTTTTTGTTTTTGGCAGACTCCTGTCGTACAGAACGCAGCAACCATAGTCCAGCCGTCCCCGGCACACGTGGGGCAGCCCAACATTGCAAAAGTCCCGTCACGGCCAGGCGCTCCAGGAATGGAGGTGCAGAATCTGAGGGGCGTCCAGGTAAGTGTCAGCCATCTTGTGCAGATGAGCAGCTTCAGTATTTACTCTCCACACAAGACTCCTGTATGTGTCTGCTGCGTGTCACCTGACCCTTGTTTCCTTCAGACCCACAGTGTCATCAGATCGTCCTCCAATGCCCCCCTGCCCCACATGATGATGTCACAGAGAGTCATCGCTCCAAACCCGACACAACTCCAGGGACAGTGTGTGCCACCCAAAACAACTCTGATCCGCAACAGTACACCGGGCATGACGCAGGCCCTGAACTACCCACAGGTACTGGAGCCCAGCTGTTACATGTCTCCCGGGTGTTAGGGGGTTAATATACTGAAGTCCTCCCCACCCTGTGCCATGTATATATCATTCTGTGTTACTCTGTCGCTCCAGACCAGCTCATCGGTCCCCTGTCAGCGTAACTCCTCCACATCAGCCATGTACATGAACCTGGGCTCTCACATGCAGGCGGGTCCTGTGAACAGAGTGTCTTCACCGCTGCCCAGCCCAAGTGCCATGGGGGATCCCGTCAGCTCTCAGGCGGCTGCTAAACTGGCGCTAAGGAAACAGCTGGAGAAGACGCTGCTGGAAATCCCTCCGCCTAAGCCCCCCGCGCCGCTGCTTCACTTCCTACCCAGTGCGGCCAACAGTGAATTCATCTACATGGTGGGACTGGAGGAGGTGGTGCAGAGCGTCATAGACAGCCAAGGTGAGGTTGGTGCCCACAGACAGCCGGGGGGGGTGCGTGAAGTCTGCGCCCTTGCTGATCATCTTCTCTCCTCACAGGGAAGGGTCACTCCTCACTCCTGCACATGGACCCCTTCACGTGTGCCCAGTGTCGTACCGACTTCACCACGCACTGGAAGCAGGAGAAGAGTGGAAAGATCCTGTGTGAGCAATGTATGACCTCCAACCAGAAGAAGGCTCTGAAGGCCGAGCACACAAACCGACTAAAAAATGCATTTGTAAAAGCCTTGCAGCAAGAGCAGGTGAGTGAGGTGCAGAGCCGCTCCTCGGGGTCGTCTCCTCCCGATCCTGCCTTCACTTTCCCTACAGTCTCAACTGCACATCTTCCCACTCTCTGCCTTCTATCCTTGGTCTGTCCTCTTCCCGCTCCCCTCCTGCTCCTTGCCTTCTTCCTGTCCCTCCTCCTCTTTTCACTCCTCCTCACCTCTTCTGTCCCTTCCTCCTCTCCTTCTCCTCCTTCCCTTTCATATTGCACTGGTCCAGAGTTGTCTCTCCTGTGACTGACGTATCCTCTCCCTTCTGCCTCCTCCCCCCCGCCGGCCCCGCTCCTCTGCCTCCTCCCCCCCCCCCCCGCAGGCCCCGCTCCTCTGCCTCCTCCCCGCCGGCCCCGCTCCTCTGCCTCCTCACCCCGCTCCTCTGCCTCATCCCCCCCGCCGGCCCCGCTCCTCTGCCTCCTCGCCCCGCTCCTCTGCCTCATCCCCCCGCCGGCCCCGCTCCTCTGCCTCCTCGCCCCGCTCCTCTGCCTCCTCGCCCCGCTCCTCTGCCTCCTCGCCCCGCTCCTCTGCCTCCTCGCCCCGCTCCTCTGCCTCCTCGCCCCGCTCCTCTGCCTCCTCGCCCCGCTCCTCTGCCTCCTCGCCCCGCTCCTCTGCCTCCTCGCCCCGCTCCTCTGCCTCCTCGCCCCGCTCCTCTGCCTCCTCGCCCCGCTCCTCTGCCTCCTCGCCCCGCTCCTCTGCCTCCTCGCCCCGCTCCTCTGCCTCCTCGCCCCGCTCCTCTGCCTCCTCGCCCCGCTCCACTGCCTCCTCGCCCCGCTCAACTGCCTCCTCGCCCCGCTCCTCTGCCTCCTCGCCACCCCCCCCCCCCCCCCCCCCGCCGGCCCCTCTGCCTCCTCGCCCCCCCCGCCGGCGCCTCTGCCTCCTCGCCCCGCTCCTCTGCCTCCTGGCCCCGCTCCTCTGCCTCCTCGTCCCCCCCCCCCCCCCGCCGCTCCCTTTGGGGTCGTGTTGTCTCTCCTGTGACTGACGTCCTCCCCTTGTGTTGCAGGAGATTGAGCAGCGGTTACAGCACCAGGTCTCCATGTCCCCCGGCACTCCTCCGGCAGTCACCAAACAGGAGAGCATCATCAGACATCACTCCATGCGGCAGGTATGATGATATGTGGCGCTCACGGACCCCCACACCCCCCGGCAGTGACCCCTCTGACTTCTTGCCGTTTTCTTCCCTCAGGCCCCACAGCCGCAGAACTCTCTCCAGAGAGGGATTCCAGCTGCCCGCTCCATGTTGTCCAGTTTTGCCCAGGCGCCTCAGTTGCCCGTGGCTGGCAGTTTGCTTGGCATGCCGGGTAAGGTGCCCTCGTCCTGTCTGCACTCTGGAGAATGTTCTGGAGGTTCCGGACTGACTTCTTGTTGTTGTTCTCTTAGGTGTGAACATCGCGTACCTGAACGCCGGGATGGGAGGTCACAAAGCCGCCAGCCTGGCCGACCGGCAACGGGAATATCTCCTGGACATGATCCCCCCGCGCTCCATATCCCAGTCCATCAGCGGGCAAAAATAGCCCTCCGCCTCCTCCCCGCCGCAGCTAGCGGACGTTACTGGCGATGGGGCCCGGCACCCGCCAGCCCCTCCCCCACCCCAGAGCAGCTTATAAAGGTTCCGTGTTTGTGCTTTTGCCCTTTTCTCAGACTGGCTTTGATTTTTTTTTTTTATACATTTTGTTTTCTGCTTGCGCCACGTCCGTCACACAGAACATTTAGTGAACTTCTGATGGATGAGGCGCTGACCGGGACCTGCACGTGCCCCCGCAGCCGCTGCCAGTGACTTTTCTTGTGTACCCTGCAGCGAGATGGGATGTGGGGCACCTTGGAGGAACGACCCCCTAGTGATGCACAGTCACCACCTATCTGACACTCTGCAGTGCAGAGTATTACTTTCCGTTAAACGGAAGAGGATTCTCCTCCATCATCCGGTGGCCATGGACGGGCCCCTCGACCACCCCCACGGCACCAGCTGCCTGCACTTCACGCTGTAGGACGGTGGACGGACCCTCGGCCCCCACCACAAGCTGTATTTGCACTAATCACCTGTCCATGGCGCTGGAGGCTCGCTGATGTCGTGCGGCCATTGATGGGAGCCCCCGGTGGAGGATCATGTGAACCACAACCCACAGAAGTGTTGACAATAAGCAGTATTGCGGCTGTTCTGGCTGACCCTGAGGGGACGGGCACCCTGTGACTCCCACGTTCACCGCCGGAGTGCCCCCCTTCTTACTGTGTTTTGGGGACTTGCACAGTATAAATATTGCCCCACATGTATTACAAGGTGGACGGAAGTCGTCCAAAAGCACTTAACCCTATGACAGCCTATCCCCGCTGGACGTTCTCTGCAAAGAGTGTTACTATGGAAACGTCCCGTAACCGCACTGCTGACCGTCCGCCAAGACCCCCCGCCCTCCCCCACACTGTATTACAGTGGTGCTAATGGTTCTGAATAGGAGAGACAGGAGTGTAGGTGGTGGCAAGTGGGGGGGCAGGTGCTGCTCCGATTTGGGGTAAGAGGTCGGATTCCCATTTGCTGCCATTTTTTTTTTATAACAGATGGAAATAATCTGTTTCCTGCATAGGGGCTGTGTGTGTGGCCCCTGGCTGAGGCGTCTGTCCCGCCCCCTATAGTTTACGGTTTTTATTTTATTTCTAGTAAAATGCCTGTTTAGTGACTACAACCCCCATCCTCCTGGGCAGCTATCTCCAGTGGGCGTTGTAGTTTGTACACCACAGGCATTTTATGTGATCATTTTTTTTATTTTTTTTTTATTCCTAATTGTAGGATTTCGGAATCCACTTCTGCCTCTGAGTTGTACGGTGCTGTAGAGGCGTCCGGCGATGACCCCCCCCCATCACTTTTATGCAATGATGTTCATACCCCCCCAAATCCAGTTCGGAGTTTTGGTTCTTTATAAGAAAACGATGAAACGTTGTTATAATTATTTTGCTTGAGGTTTGATGACATTTTTTCTGTTCTCAGTGTAAAAAAAAAAAAAGAAAAAAAAACTTTAAAAAAAAGTTATTTCTGGACAAATGTAAACGAGAAGAAAAAAAGACAAATTGTAAATTATGTAAAAAAAAAAAAAAAAAAACTACAACAAAAAAGGTCAAGACACAAACCGGAGCTTTATCGTGTGCGTCACTGTGTATCGTAGTCTGTGTCCCCCGCAGCATGGCGCCAAAGGCAGCTCCGCCCTCTCCACCCCTCTTATGAATTTTGCCATGAGGGGTGGGGGTAAGGATGCCACCTTTTGCGCCATGTAAATATCCCCCTATCTTTCTTTTGGGTTTCCACATTGTGTTTATTGAGTTTGGGCTTCGGGAGGGGGCCGCACCCCCATGTGACTCTCCTGTGCCCCGACAGTGACCGACATCTGCAGATAAAAAAAAAAAAAAATTAAAAAAAATAATAAAACTAACGCTCATTTTTGGAGAAAGGATTTAAAAAAACAAAAAAAAAAACAACAAAAAAAAATAAAAACCTGAAAACCCTTTGTAATATTTATCACTTGCTAGCTGCGTTTAATAAAGAAAGGAACAGTTTATAACTTCTTACCCGGCTGTCACTTATTGGGGGCCCTTTACCCATCACCCACTTGCAGTTATGCAAATTTATAGCCTACACCCAAAATTGGCCTGGAATCTGGGTTTCTGGGCATGCTCTGTGACCTTTACAGAGGTTATTCAGGTAAGGGAGGGGCAGGCTGAGCTGTGAGCATCATCTATTTATGTTTTCTATCTACTGCTGTCACCTTACGTCCGTCCGTGTTTTCCAACCACCCGTGTACCTCTGTCTTTGGCAAAACTACAACTCCCAGGCTGCCTGGGCATGCTGGAAGTTGTAGTTTTGCACCATCTTTAAGGTTGTTTAATGTAAAAACTTGGAGAATAAGTCCTGTTCTGAGGATATTTGGTGGCGTTGCCATTTTCAGGATCTCTGCTTGCTGTCGGTGAAAGAGGAAAACCACCTCCTACAGAGGTCATTCATGAAAGGGAGGGGGAGGCTGAGCTGTGAGCATCATCTGTAATGTTTTCTATCTACTGCTATCACCGTACATCAGTGTTTTCCTACCAGTGTACCTCTGTCTTTAGCAAAACTACAACTCCCAGCAAGCCCGGACAGCCGTTGGCTGTCCGGGCATGCTGGGAGTTGTAGTTTTCCAAATCTTTAGGTTGGTTGTTTAATGTAAAATCTTGAAGAATAAGTCCTGTTCTAAAGATATTTGGTGTCGTCGCCATTTTCAGGATCTCTGCTTGCTGTCGGTGAAAGAGGCTCCCCAGCTTTTTCCAGGGCTGTCCGGGCATGCTGGGAGTTTTAGTTCCCACAGGTCAGGAAGCTCCTGTCTGTTGGCAAAAAGCTTCTTCACCATATAAAGAATTCTGTGACTTTCCAGTCTCCTCTGCTTGCTGTCGGTGAACGCAGACATCCTGGGCTTCTCATAGCTGAGGGTTTGTCACAGTGTATCCGGTCCTGTAAGATCTGAATGTATCCGCGGCACAAATCTGTCCTCGTCGTTTTGTTACAATGTGTCAGTCGGGGTCATTTTTTGGCTGGATACAATAGTAACAACCCCTCTGCTGTGAAAGCAAAACTACGAGGGTGGGGGATGTAAACGGAAACGTTTGCACCATTCACTGACAGCAAGCAGAAAAGGAGCCATATTAAGGGGGAACTCCTCGGAGGTGGGAGACCGGACCGGTTGTTGTTTTATTATATTATAATTCTCTATGTAACTTATTACCAATTTAGATCACAAGATGGCGGCTCCAGCGCCACATCGTAGAGGAATTCGCCTTCTTGGCGGCGGCGCCTGGTAAGTGCTGTTGAGCGTCTCCTGTGATGTTTGTCTTGACCCGGTAGCAGCAGGGGTGTGGCGCCATCTTGAGGCTGGTCAGGGGGGTACAGCAGGTTAGAGAATTTTCCCATTCTATTAGCCATGGTTTCCCAACCAGGGTGCCTCCAGCTGTTGCAAAACTACAACACCCAGCAAGACTTGTCCTGGGCATGCTGGGAGTTGTAGTTTTGCAACAGCTGGAGGCCCCCTGGTTGGAAAATATTGCAAAATACAGCCATTATGTGGAATCGAGCTGGAGTCCGTTTCTTCCCTCCCCTTAAGGACAAAGGGATTTTTAACTTTTGCGCTTTCGTTTTTTTTTCCTCCTCGTTTTCCAATCTCCATAACGCTTTTATTTCCCCCCTACAGACCCATAGGAGTTTGTTTATTTTTTTTTTATTTTTTTTGCGACACCGATTATACTTATATACCAAATATTTGGGGAGCAAAACTGGAGGAAAAAACACTCTATTTTGTAACTTTTGGGGGCTTCCGTTTCTACGCAGCGCACTTTCTGGTAAAAACGACAGGTTCTCTTTATTCTGTAGGTCCATAAGGTTACAAGGATACTTCATTTATGTAGGTTTTATTTTTTATACTACTTTTAAAAAAAAGATAACTTTTTGTATGAAAATGAATGTTGATGACACTTATTTTTCCGTATACAGCGATGTATGAGGGTTATCATTTGCGCAGTGATCTGTAGTTTTTATCGCGCCATTTTTTTGTTTTGATGGAACTTTTTTGATCAATTTTTATTCATCTTAATTCAGTGACCAAAAATGCGCAATACTGGACTTTGGTATTAATGTTTACCCCATTAATTAACGTTATATTTTAACCTGTTCAGGATCAAGTGTAAAAAAAAAAAAAAGTTAATAAACGTGAATTAACCCCTTCCCTATTAAAAGTTTAAATCGCCCCCCTTTTCCCATTTTTGAAATTAAATAATGTAAGAAATAAAAATAATCACATGTGGTTCCGCCGCGTACGTAAATGTCCGAACTATTAAATTATAAGGTTAGCTAAACCGCACGGTCGATGTCGTACACGGAAAAAATACCAAAGTCCAAGATTATTGTGCCTTTTTGGTCACTTCGTTACCATTTTTGTTTTGATGGGACTTTTTGATCAGTTTTTTATGGTATATGATAAAAACTACAGATCACGGCGCAAAAATGATCCTCATACATTCCCGTATACAGGGAAATAAAAGTTATAGGGGTCAGAAGAGAACAATTTTGTACATAGTAATTTTGTAAAGTAGTAAAATGAAACCTTCATAAATTAGTTATCCTTGTGACCGTAGGGACCTACAGAATAAATATATGGAGTTATTTTTACCGAAAATCGCCCTGCGTATAATCGGAAGCCCCCAAAAGTTGCAAAATGGTTTAGTTTTTTTGTATTTTTATTTCACTGCACAGGTATATAGTTTTGGGTTTTGGGTTTTGCAGTAGATTTTATTAAATGATTGATGTCATTACAAAATATAATTGGCGCAAAATACCAGCCCTCATGGGTCTGTAGGTGCAAATTAGAAGGGGAGGAGGAAAAAAGTGCAAAAACTAAAATGTATCTGGTCATTAAGGGGTTAATAGTTCAGCCATTTACGCACACGGCGATGCCACGTTTTACATTTTTGTTTACATTAGGGAGTGATTCAAACTTTTATTAGGGAAGAGGTTAATTCTCATTTATTATTAGCCTGACATAGCACAGCATTGATCAGTGTTATCAGTGCTCTGTTACTACAGCCCACCATAGCACAGCATTGATCAGTGTTATCCGCGCTCCATTACTACAGCCTGGCATAGCACAGCATTGATCAGTGTTATAGGTGCTCCATTACTACAGCCTGGCATAGCACAGCATTGATCAGTGTTATCGGCGCTCCATTACTACAGCCTGCCATAGCACAGCATTGATCAGTGTTATAGGCGCTCCATTACTACAGCCTGCCATAGAACAGCATTGATCAGTGTTATAGGCGCTCCATTACTACAGCCTGCCATAGAACAGCATTGATCAGTGTTATCAGTGCTCCATTACTACAGCCTGGCATAGCACAGCATTGATCAGTGTTATAGGCGCTCCATTACTACAGCCTACCATAGCACAGCATTGATCAGTGTTATAGGCGCTCCATTACTACAGCCTGTCATAGCACAGCATTGATCAGTGTTATAGGCGCTCCATTACTACAGCCTGCCATAGCACAGCATTGATCAGTGTTATCGGCGCTCCATTACTATAGTCTGCCATAGAACAGCATTGATCAGTGTTATAGGCGCTCCATTACTACAGCCTGACATAGCACAGCATTGATCAGTGTTATCGGCGCTCCATTACTACAGCCTGTCTTGGCTTTCTGCAGCATTAGTGCTCATCAGACAGCAAGGAGGCAGGTAAGGGTCCTCCCGCCATCCTTACAGCTGATTGGGACCCCACTATTTTGCCATGAATGTTTTATCCGCTCCACTACGCTACTGGCAAATGATTTTTCCTGTTTTAGATGCCGCAATATTGATCGTGGTATCTAGAGGTTTTACCAGGGCACCCTGGTTGGGAAACACTACCTCAGCTGCTCTGCAGTATCCACCATCTCAGATATAGGTATATAGTACCCCACCTGAGGAGCCCCCTCCATCTTTGTGGTGGTCTCTTCTTCCTTGGACCAGTAGCTCCCCGGTCTCTGCTGGTACCCTCTTCGGTAGAGTCGGCCTCTTGGATAATCCTGAGCTGGAGTTTCATCTGCATTGGTGAGACCGTATAGCGGCTGAAGGGGAGACCATGGTCACCACACAGATGGCAATGAAGGTCTGATGATGTCCTGTCCCCCCCACCATGTGCACCTCTGTTCCCCCCCCCCCCCACACTATGCGCACCTCTGCGCCCCACCCTCCACACTATGCGCACCTCTACCCCCCCACCCACCACACTATGCGCACCTCTACCCCCCCCACCCACCACACTATGCGCACCTCTACCCCCCCCCCACCCACCACACTATGCGCACCTCTACCCCCCCCCCCCCACCCACCACACTATGCGCACCTCTACCCCCCCCCCACCCACCACACTATGCGCACCTCTACCCCCCCCCACCCACCACACTATGCGCACCTCTACCCCCCCCCACCCACCACACTATGCGCACCTCTACCCCCCCCACCCACCACACTATGCGCACCTCTGCGCCTCCCCCCCCCCCCTCCACATTATGCGCACCTCTGCGCCCCCCTCCACACAACGTGCACCTCTGGACCCTACATTGTGCCCTGAAGTGTGTCGGGTCACTGCACCTATGGTAGACCTGCGGCTGCCCCTGATAAAAGACCCGGATCCTGTCCCTCCCCAGAAAGGTCAAGGAGGGAACGTGGGTGACAGAATTACCTGAAACCTTAACCATGAAGGTCCGGGCCCCCGACCAGATACCGAGTTCATGTTTGCACCGTCACTTGATGATCTGGTGACAAATTGCCTGGTCAGCAAAATCACTTTGACAGCTCGAGCCCCTTGGTCCGGACGGAGCTGACCGAAAAATGGGGAGCCATGAGGTAAATGTCACTTTGAAAATCTCCCCAACACCCCTACAAATGGGAAGTGTCATGTTCCTTTAGGACCCTCCATACTTTACCCCCTGCTCTTCCTCTGCACAGAACCCACCGCAGGGCGCTGACTGGGTGGAGCTAGTGAAAGGTCATAGGTCATAAGGAAACAGTCCCGGCTTTCGGGGGGGGGGATGCGCTGGAGACTGAGGGGGATTTATCAGGACCGGTGTAGATGAAGAGCGGTGCAGTCGCCCATAGCAACCAATCAGATCGCTTCTTTCATATCCAAAAGGCTTCTGAAAAATGAAAGCTGGAATCTGGTTGGTTGCTATGGGCGACTGCACCGCTCTCTGCCCGCACAGGTTTAGATAGATTTCCCCCGATATCTCTGACCGCTCGCTCCTTGGTCAGATCTTCTTGGTTCCAGAGGCGCCCGTCCCCCTGTGACCCAGAATCCATCACATCTCCTCCACTCTCCCCGTGGGGTCCTTAACTCTTTTGACCACTCTTGTCTGTACGTCCGTACTCTTTCTCTATGATAACCCCTTAAAGGAGTACTCTGCCCCTAGACATCTTATCCCCTATCCAAAGCATAAGGGGATGGGGACCCCCGTGATCTCGGCTGTGGCCCCCCAGACATCCGGTGCACGGAGCAAACTTGCCGGATGACTGGCAATGCGGGTCCGAGGCTTGTGACGTCACAGCCACGCCCCCTCAATGCAAGTCTATGGGAGGGGGCGTGATGGCTGCCACACCCCCTCCCATAGACTTACATTGAAGGAGGTGTGGCCTTGACATCATGAGCCTCCGGCGCTGAACCCAACGCTCTAAACAAACGCCGGGTGCAGCAGGGATATTGTGGGGTCCCCAGCGATCAGACATCTTATCCCGTCTTTATTCTGTGGGTCAATAGAATTATAGATTTTTATAGATTTTCTATTCTTTTGCCACTTAAAAAAAAAGCGAACTTTTTAAAACAGAATTGTATGCAAAAAAGTTCTATCGGTCCCATTAATGTTGTGATGGGACTTTTTGATCGCTTTTTTTTATCTGATATGATGATTAATCTTACCCCGCTACCAGGATAGGCTATTAGAGAATAATGCAGCGCTTCCTGTGTATGCTTTGTGCTTACCTGTTTTAGCTGATGTGGCAGGTGTGAGATTTGCTCCATGTTGTTCTGCAGTTCCTTCACTGAAATGGTTCTGTAATGTAGCCTACGTTTACCATGAATCCTCTGGCTGTAGGTGTGGAGTTTGATCACTGCACCTGCTGGTGGTCATCCAGGGGACCTTATAAGTGGCTTGTTGTCAGTCCACATTATGTAAGGTTTTCATGTTCCTTTATAGGGGGTGGTTTGCCAAGGTGTTTTAGGATTTCATGTCTTTAGACCGTGTTCACATGATTTATTACACTTTGCATTTTCTTGCTGTAGGTTTCACAATTGCAGCAAAAATCAATGTGTGAACTAAAGTCCCCTCCAGCTCTATCTGTATACTGCTGCTTTCTCTATGGGATCAGGATATACAGTAGAGCTGGAGGGGAGGTGTAGAACATATGTATGTTATACACCTCCCCTCCAGCTCTACTGTATATCCTGATACTTGAGATAGCAGCAGTATACAGAGAGCTGGAGGGGAGGTGTTTGCTATCTATATCCTGTAGGTGATATCTGTAGTTACCAGGAAGTCAACTGACCACCTGCTCTGAGTCATTAGTACTGTGATTTTCTGTAGGCCAAACTGGTGATCACATGACCCAGTTACAGTAATGAAACACATGGATACAGCTGACTGGAATTAAACAGATGGCGCTGTGTGACTAGTGGGGAGGGTGAGATATGGGTAAAATAACCCGGAGTGCTTCTTTATTCTCTGATTTCAATATCTTGATTGGAGCCACAGCTGAGGGGGTGGGAAGTGGAGTCGTATTTACCCTACTATCATGTGACTGGCAAGGAAAGGGTTAGGGGCCCTCCAATGAAGTCGTGTCAGCTCTTCATATCATGAGCCGGACACAATAGACGTGAGCGGGGGAGGGGAGGATGACGGACAGACATCAGAATGAACATGGCCGCCGCCACACACTGAGATTATTGGAAAACTTTATTAGAAATTCCTTGCAGTAAAAACATCATAAAAATTAGGAGTATAAAAAAAAAGCTAAAGTGTTACCCTGGAAACCGCATTGTGCGCACAGGAATCCTGCACTGTAGGGTGCAGTCACCACACTCCACCACTAGATGTCACTAGAGTACCAGGCCTCAGACTCATTAAACTGTCTGTTGCCCATGGCAACCAATCACAGAATAGCTTTCAGTTTGTATTCTGCTGCAGGCTGCGCTCTGATTGGTTGTTATTAGTAATTAAGACATTTCCCAAATCTTTATTAGCAACCTCCCCCTATTCTGATGGTATGCTCCAGCCCTCCTATCAAAACCCACAATATTATCATCCATCATGAGACCCCCCCCCCTTATTCTGATGGTATGCTCCAGCTGATACCAAACTACAACTCCCAGCATGCCCGAGAGCCAAGTTGTAGTTCTGCACCGGCTGGAGACTCTGGTGGACAGCACCAATTCCCCCTCGTTCAGTCCGCCCCCTGCAGGACAGTCAGTAACTACACCAGTGTTTCCCAACCAGGGTGCCTCCAGCTGTTGCAAAACTACAATTCCCAGCATTCCCAAACAGCCAAAGGCTATCCGGGCAGGCTGGGAGTTGTAGTTTTGCAACAGCTTTCAGTACCCTGGTTGGGAAACACTGAACTACACCCAGAGGGCCCCACAGCATCATGGGAGTCCAGCAATGATGTCCCCTCCCTCTGTAGAATGAGAAGTATATGCACGCTCCTACAGTGTGCGCGTGCTCCTCAGGTCAGTTCTCTAGCGCTACTTCCTATGTAATACATGAACATGGCGGCATCAGGTCCGGCAGTGGCCATTGCTCCTCGAGGCGGACGGATCTAACATGACCGAGGTCAAAGGTTACAGTCTGAGGTCAGAGGACACGATGCGCGAGTAGAGGTCGTCAGTGAGGGGCCGGTAGGTGCGGGCGGCTTCATCCAGGAGGTACAGCGGGTCCTTGATGTGTGACGGGGAGAAGCCATCTTGGACCAGGCGCTGCTTCTGCTGCTTGAAGGTCCCAGTGGCTTCAATCTCATCCTGTAGGTTAGAGACACAAGGTCAGTACCACCCGGAAGGAGAGCATGACCACCACTGGAGGTAAGTGCCACCCAGAGAGAGGAGCAAGGGTGGACAGAGCATGACCACCACTGGAGGTAAGTGCCACCCAGAGAGAGGAGCAAGGGTGGACAGAGAGCATGACCACCACTGGAGGTAAGTGCCACCCAGAGAGAGGAGCAAGGGTGGACAGAGAGCATGACCACCACTGGAGGTAAGTGCCACCCAGAGAAAGGAGCCGGGGTGGACAGAGAGCATGACCACCACTGGAGGTAAGTGCCACCCACAGAAAGGAGCCAGGGTGGACAGAGAGCATGACCACCACTGGAGGTAAGTGCCACCCAGAGAGAGGAGCAAGGGTGGACAGAGAGCATGACCACCACTGGAGGTAAGTGCCACCCAGAGAGAGGAGCAAGGGTGGACAGAGAGCATGACCACCACTGGAGGTAAGTGCCACCCAGAGAAAGGAGCAAGGGTGGACAGAGAGCATGACCACCACTGGAGGTAAGTGCCACCCAGAGAGAGGAGCAAGGGTGGACAGAGAGCATGACCACCACTGGAGGTAAGTGCCACCCAGAGAGAGGAGCAAGGGTGGACAGAGCATGACCACCACTGGAGGTAAGTGCCACCCAGAGAGAGGAGCAAGGGTGGACAGAGAGCATGACCACCACTGGAGGTAAGTGCCACCCAGAGAGAGGAGCCAGGGTGGACAGAGCATGACCACCACTGGAGGTAAGTGCCACCCACAGAGAGGAGCCAGGGTGGACAGAGAGCATGACCACCACTGGAGGTAAGTGCCACCCAGAGAGAGGAGCAAGGGTGGACAGAGAGCATGACCACCACTGGAGGTAAGTGCCACCCAGAGAGAGGAGCCGGGGTGGACAGAGCATGACCACCACTGGAGGTAAGTGCCACCCAGAGAGAGGAGCAAGGGTGGACAGAGCATGACCACCACTGGAGGTAAGTGCCACCCAGAGAGAGGAGCAAGGGTGGACAGAGCATGACCACCACTGGAGGTAAGTGCCACCCAGAGAAAGGAGCCGGGGTGGACAGAGAGCATGACCACCACTGGAGGTAAGTGCCACCCAGAGAAAGGAGCCGGGGTGGACAGAGAGCATGACCACCACTGGAGGTAAGTGCCACCCAGAGAAAGGAGCCGGGGTGGACAGAGAGCATGACCACCACTGGAGGTAAGTGCCACCCAGAGAAAGGAGCAAGGGTGGACAGAGAGCATGACCACCACTGGAGGTAAGTGCCACCCAGAGAGAGGAGCAAGGGTGGACAGAGCATGACCACCACTGGAGGTAAGTGCCACCCAGAGAAAGGAGCAAGTGTGGACAGAGCATGACCACCACTGGAGGTAAGTGCCACCCAGAGAAAGGAGCCGGGGTGGACAGAGAGCATGACAATCACTGGAGGTAAGTGCCACCCAGAGAGAGGAGCCAGGGTGGACAGAGCATGACCATCACTGGAGGTAAGTGCCATCCAGAGAAAGGAGCCGGGGTGGACAGAGAGCATGACCACCACTGGAGGTAAGTGCCACCCAGAGAAAGGAGCCGGGGTGGACAGAGCATGACCACCACTGGAGGTAAGTGCCACCCAGAGAGAGGAGCAAGGGTGGACAGAGCATGACCACCACTGGAGGTAAGTGCCACCCAGAGAGAGGAGCCAGGGTGGACAGAGCATGACCATCACTGGAGGTAAGTGCCACCCAGAGAGAGGAGCCAGGGTGGACAGAGAGCATGACCATCACTGGAGGTAAGTGCCACCCAGAGAAAGGAGCCAGGGTGGACAGAGAGCATGACCACCACTGGAGGTAAGTGCCACCCAGAGAAAGGAGCCAGGGTGGACAGAGAGCATGACCACCACTGGAGGTAAGTGCCACCCAGAGAAAGGAGCCGGGGTGGACAGAGCATGACCATCACTGGAGGTAAGTGCCACCCAGAGAAAGGAGCCGGGGTGGACAGAGCATGACCACCACTGGAGGTAAGTGCCACCCAGAGAGAAGCAAGGGTGGATAGAGCATGACCACCACTGGAGGTAAGTGCCACCCAGAGAGAGGAGCCGGGGTGGACAGAGAGCATGACCATCACTGGAGGTAAGTGCCATCCAGAGAAAGGAGCCGGGGTGGACAGAGAGCATGACCATCACTGGAGGTAAGTGCCACCCAGAGAAAGGAGCTGGGGTGGACAGAGAGCATGACCACCACTGGAGGTAAGTGCCACCCAGAGAAAGGAGCCAGGGTGGACAGAGAGCATGACCACCACTGGAGGTAAGTGCCACCCAGAGAAAGGAGCCGGGGTGGACAGAGCATGACCACCACTGGAGGTAAGTGCCACCCAGAGAAAGGAGCAAGGGTGGACAGAGCATGACCATCACTGGAGGTAAGTGCCACCCCGAGAGAGGAGCCAGGGTGGACAGAGAGCATGACCACCACTGGAGGTAAGTGCCACCCAGAGAAAGGAGCTGGGGTGGACAGAGCATGACCATCACTGGAGGTAAGTGTCCAGCAGAGGAGAGTTAGCCCCACCCAGAGAGAGGAGCCTGGGTGGAGGTCATGACCACCATTGAAATGCCCAGCAGAGGAAGGTTAGTACCACGAGGAGCAAGTAGAGAACAATCAGGAAAAAGAGGAGTTGTCAGTACAAACAGGAAAAGTATTCAGATTTATCAGGAAGACAGTATGTAAGAGTCACCCCCCACCCCCCCAGACTGAAGATGGCCCCCGCCGGAGGAAAGAAAGAGTCACCCCCCCCCCCCCCAAGACTGAAGATGGCCCCCGCCGGAGGAAAGAAAGAGTCACCCCCCCCCCCCCCAGACTGAAGATGGCCCCCGCCGGAGGAAAGAAAGAGTCACCCCCCCCCCCCAGACTGAAGATGGCCCCCGCCGGAGGAAAGAAAAAGTCACCCCACAGACTGAAGATGGCCCCCGCCGGAGGAAAGAAAAAGTCACCCCACAGACTGAAGATGGCCCCCGCCGGAGGGAAGAAAAAGTCACCCCCCAGACTGAAGATGGCCCCTGCCGGAGGAAAGAGTCACATCACCCACAAGAGGTCAATATCCAGCCTGTAGATCACCCCCTGGAGGTGGCCATCATATTAAACACGATACTCACCATTACCCTCAGGAATCGCGGCCGAGCGTATGATGGCAGGAACTCCACCACGTGACGGAAAACCTCATCCAGATCCAGCTGGTGTCCTGGGCGCAGGGTGATGGCCGCCATACCGGTGCGCCCCTCATGTCCTGGAGGAGGAGAGCAGAATTACACCCTCCTGTCACCCAGCATACCCGGCAGCGATGGCAGGAGGGACACGTTACCTGGCACTGACACCCCGTAGACATTGACCTCCTGGAAGCACCACAGTCCACTCATGACCTCTGACACCTCGGTGGTGGCGACATTCTCCCCCTTCCACCTGGGGACACAGAGGAGATGAGAACACGGTGATGGGGGAGGGGAGGGGGCGGGGCCTGGCACTGTACCTAAAAGTGTCGCCCGTCCGGTCCCGGAAGTAGACGAAGCCCAGGTCGTCCTGCATCATCAGGTCCCCGGTATTGAAGTAACAGTCCCCGGCCCGGAAGACGTCCCTCAGCAGCTTCTTCTCCGACAGCTCCCGGCTGCCCACGTACCCCAAAAACGGAGACATGGGGGTCACCGGCGAGATGAGGAGCCCCGTCTCCCCTGCACAGAGACACAACAAGGTAAAGACTTCACTGACTGCAAGAAGAGGAAGGAGAGCAACTGGAAGACACAAACCTGCACTGGTCAGCTCACACCGCCCTGCGCCGTCCCTCACCGGCTCCCCCTGCTGGGTGTCATAGCGGACGAGCTCAAAGGAGCAGAAACGCTTCACACAAGAAAGAGAGAGGTGAGTGCACACTCATATCCACGAGATCTGCAGAGCATCACTCCCTCACCACAGAACAGTGTTTCCCCTACCTCCTGACAGATATAGTGATATATCCTGCAGATTATTACACCTCTGACCTCTCTATAGATACATAGTGATATATCCTGCAGATTATTACATCTCTGACCTCTCTATAGATACATAGTGATATATCCTGCAGAGTATTACACCTCTGACCTCTCTATAGATACATAGTGATATATCCTGCAGACTATTACACCTCTGTCCTCTCTATAGATACATAGTGATATATCCTGCAGACTATTACACCTCTGACATCTCTATAGATACATAGTGGTATATCCTGCAGATTATTACACCTCTGACCTCTCTATAGATACATAGTGATATATCCTGCAGATTATTACACCTCTGACCTCTCTATAGATACATAGTGATATATCCTGCAGACTATTACACCTCTGACCTCTCTATAGATACATAGTGATATATCCTGCAGATTATTACACCTCTGACCTTTCTATAGATACATAGTGATATATCCTGCAGATTATTACACCTCTGACCTCTCTATAGATACATAGTGATATATCCTGCAGATTATTACACCTCTGACCTCTCTATAGATACATAGTGATATATCCTGCAGATTATTACACCTCTGACCTCTCTATAGATACATAGTGATATATCCTGCAGATTATTACACCTCTGACCTCTCTATATATACATAGTGATATATCCTGCAGATTATTACACCTCTGACCTCTCTATAGATACATAGTGATATATCCTGCAGATTATTACACCTGACCTCTCTATAGATACATAGTGATATATCCTGCAGATTATTACACCTCTGACCTCTCTTTAGATACATAGTGATATATCCTGCAGATTATTACACCTCTGACCTCTCTATAGATACATAGTGATATATCCTGCAGACTATTACACCACTGACCTCTCTATAGATACATAGTGATATATCCTGCAGACTATTACACCTCTGACCTCTCTATAGATACATAGTGATATATCCTGCAGATTATTACACCTCTGACCTCTCTATAGATACATAGTGATATATCCTGCAGATTATTACACCTCTGACCTCTATAGATACATAGTGGTATATCCTGCAGATTATTACACCTCTGACCTCTCTATAGATACATAGTGGTATATCCTGCAGATTATTACACCACTGACCTCTCTATAGATACATAGTGATTTATCCTGCAGATTATTACACCTCTGACCTCTCTATAGATACATAGTGATATATCCTGCAGACTATTACACCTCTGACCTCTATATATACATAGTGATATATCCTGCAGATTATTACACCTCTGCCCTCTCTATAGATACATAGTGATATATCCTGCAGACTATCACACCTCTGACATCTCTATAGATACATAGTGGTATATCCTGCAGACTATTACACCTCTGTCCTCTCTATAGATACATAGTGATATATCCTGCAGACTATTACACCTCTGACCTCTCTATAGATACATAGTGATATATCCTGCAGATTATTACACCTCTGACCTCTCTACAGATACATAGTGATATATCCTGCAGATTATTACACCTCTGACCTCTCTATAGATACATAGTGATATATCCTGCAGATTATTACACCTCTGACCTCTCTATAGATACATAGTGGTATATCCTGCAGATTATTACACCACTGCAGATCATCACTGCGAGCTCTTGGGGTGTACTTACCTTGTACAGGAAGGTTCCCCTCCCGACCGCCCCGGGGGTCCCGGTGTAGTTGAAGAAGCTGATGTTGAATTCCGTCATCCCGTACGTCTCGTAGATTTGAATATTTCCGAAGCGGCGGGTGAAATCCTTCCAGACGTCGGGGCGTAGACCGCTGCCAGCCGCCAGCCTCACCTTATGCCGGGTCTCATCCTCGCTCTGCAGCAGAAGGATAGAGTCATGTGACGGGGAGAGGAGGCGTGGCGCCCGTTAGCGGTGGCGCGGTGTTACCTGCGGCTGGTTGGTGAGGTATCGGCACAGCTCCCCGATGTACTGGAATACCGTCACGTTGTGCTTACGACAGTCGCTCCAGAACTGGGAGGCAGAGAAGCGCTCCTTGAGGACTATAGAGGCCCCTGAGGAGAAGAAGGAGACCCCTGGGTGTGAGACGCCCCCTGCTGGGGAGTAGACATGTCAGGTCATGTGACCACTCACCGACCCCGATGCAGCCGCCGATCCCCAGTAGGGCTCCAGACTTGTGGTATAGCGGCAGGGACATGTAGATGACGTCATTGGCGCTGGCCCCGCACAGGTGGTAGAAGGCGCTGCACAGTAACGTCTTCAGGTGACTGATCCGCGCCGCCTTCGGTAATCCTGCGCAGGAAAGAAGGAACCTGGTGAGGTCACGAGAGCCGCCCCTAGTCATGTGACCCGCCGCCATCATTACCTGTGGTGCCTGATGTGAAGATGCAGATGGCTGTGTCCATGGGGTTCTTGGGGGTCCCCACCAGGCTCGGCGGGGGGCTCTCAGACTCCTCCTCCATCAGGGCGGCCAGGTTGATGACCCCGGGGGGGAACTGTCCGGACCCCATCACCCAAACCGCGATATCCATTTCCTGCAGCTCCGGCAGAATCTCCAGGACAGCATCAAAGAGCTCTGAACAACAAGGGTTAACAAGGCATTATATAATATATATTTATTTATTACAGGTCGGGGGGGGGGGTATATCACATTATATACTTATTACAGGTCGGGGGGGGGGGGGGTATATCACATTATATACTTATTACAGGTCGGGGGGGGGAATATCACATTATATACTTATTACAGGTCGGGGGGGGGTATATCCCATTATATACTTATTACAGGTCGGGGGGGGGAATATCCCATTATATACTTATTACAGGTCGGGGGGGGGGGTATATCACATTATATACTTATTACAGGTCAGGGGGGGGGGGTATATCACATTATATACTTATTACAGGTCGGGGGGGGGGTATATCCCATTATATACTTATTACAGGTCGGGGGGGGGAATATCCCATTATATACTTATTACAGGTCGGGGGGGGGGGGGTATATCACATTATATACTTATTACAGGTCGGGGGGGGTATATCACATTATATACTTATTACAGGTCAGGGGGGGGTATATCACATTATATACTTATTACAGGTCAGGGGGGGGTATATCACATTATATACTTATTACAGGTCGGGGGGGGTATATCACATTATATACTTATTACAGGTCGGGGGGGGTATATCACATTATATACTTATTACAGGTCGGGGGGGGGAATATCACATTATATACTTATTACAGGTCGGGGGGGGTATATCCCATTATATACTTATTACAGGTCGGGGGGGTATATCCCATTATATACTTATTACAGGTCAGGGGGGGGGGGTATATCACATTATATACTTATTACAGGTCGGGGGGGTATATCACATTATATACTTATTACAGGTCGGGGGGGTATATCACATTATATACTTATTACAGGTCGGGGGGGGGGTATATCACATTATATACTTATTACAGGTCGGGGGGGGTATATCACATTATATACTTATTACAGGTCGGGGGGGGGGGGTATATCACATTATATACTTATTACATAGACGACTAATCTGACGATCCAAAATAATGACCCTTTATTTCCCAAACAATAAAAATCAGTGACCCGTGCACCACCTGCGATAGCGTAGACTCTGTGTTACCATTATAGGGTCAAAGGTCATTCTATTACACAGGGTCGGTATATTACATTGTTCAGAGATTACTATATTATACAGTGTCAAGGTCATTACATTATACAAGGTCAGTATGTACAGGGGTCAGTATATAGTACAGGGTCAGTATGTACAGGGGTCAGTATATTGTACAGGGGTCAGTATATTGTACAGGGGTCAGTATATTGTACAGGGGTCAGTATATTGTACAGGGTCAGTATATTGTACAGGGGTCAGTATATTGTACAGGGGTCAGTATATTGTACAGGGGTCAGTATATTGTACAGGGTCAGTATATTGTACAGGGGTCAGTATATTGTACGGGGTCAGTATATAGTACAGGGTCAGTATATTGTACAGGGGTCAGTATATTGTACAGGGGTCAGTATATTGTACAGGGGTCGGTATATTGTACAGGGGTCGGTATATTGTACAGGGTCAGTATATTGTACAGGGTCAGTATATTGTACAGGGGTCAGTATATTGTACGGGTCAGTATATAGTACAGGGTCAGTATATTGTACAGGGGTCAGTATATTGTACAGGGGTCAGTATATTGTACAGGGGTCGGTATATTGTACAGGGGTCAGTATATTGTACAGGGGTCAGTATATTGTACAGGGTCAGTATATTGTACAGGGGTCAGTATATTGTACAGGGGTCAGTATATTGTACAGGGGTCAGTATATTGTACAGGGGTCAGTATATTGTACAGGGGTCAGTATATTGTACAGGGGTCAGTATATTGTACAGGGGTCAGTATATTGTACAGGGTCGGTATATTGTACAGGGTCGGTATATTGTACAGGGTCGGTATATTGTACAGGGTCGGTATATTGTACAGGGGTCGGTATATTGTACAGGGGTCGGTATATTGTACAGGGGTCGGTATATTGTACAGGGGTCGGTATATTGTACAGGGGTCGGTATATTGTACAGGGGTCGGTATATTGTACAGGGGTCGGTATATTGTACAGGGGTCGGTATATTGTACAGGGTCAGTATATTGTACAGGGTCTGGTATATTGTACAGGGTCGGTATATTGTACAGGGGTCGGTATATTGTACAGGGGTCGGTATATTGTACAGGGTCGGTATATTGTACAGGGGTCGGTATATTGTACAGGGGTCAGTATATTGTACAGGGTCAGTATATTGTACAGGGTCAGTATATTGTACAGGGGTCGGTATATTGTACAGGGTCAGTATATTGTACAGGGGTCAGTATATTGTACAGGGGTCAGTATATTGTACAGGGGTCAGTATATTGTACAGGGGTCAGTATATTGTACAGGGTCAGTATATTGTACAGGGTCAGTATATTGTACAGGGGTCGGTATATTGTACGGGGTCAGTATATTGTACAGGGTCAGTATATTGTACAGGGGTCGGTATATTGTACAGGGGTCAGTATATTGTACAGGGTCAGTATGTACAGGGGTCAGTATATTGTACAGGGGTCAGTATATTGTACAGGGTCAGTATGTACAGGGGTCGGTATATTGTACAGGGGTCGGTATATTGTACAGGGGTCAGTATATTGTACAGGGTCAGTATATTGTACAGGGTCAGTATATTGTACAGGGGTCAGTATATTGTACAGGGGTCAGTATATTGTACAGGGGTCAGTATATTGTACAGGGGTCGGTATATTGTACAGGGGTCGGTATATTGTACAGGGGTCAGTATATTGTACAGGGGTCAGTATATTGTACAGGGTCAGTATATTGTACAGGGGTCGGTATATTGTACAGGGGTCAGTATATGGGGTCAGTATATTGTACAGGGGTCGGTATATTGTACAGGGGTCGGTATATTGTACAGGGGTCGGTATATTGTACAGGGGTCAGTATATTGTACAGGGGTCAGTATATTGTACAGGGTCGGTATATTGTACAGGGTCGGTATATTGTACAGGGTCAGTGGTCAGTATATTGTACAGGGTCAGTATATAGTACAGGGGTCAGTATATAGTACAGGGGTCAGTATATTGTACAGGGGTCAGTATATTGTACAGGGTCAGTATATTGTACAGGGTCAGTATATTGTACAGGGTCAGTATATTGTACGGGGTCAGTATATAGTACAGGGTCAGTGGTTATGTTGTACAGGGTCAGTATATTGTACAGGGTCAGTATATTGTACAGGGTCAGTATATTGTACGGGGTCAGTATATTGTACGGGGTCAGTATATTGTACGGGGTCAGTATATTGTACGGGGTCAGTATATTGTACGGGGTCAGTATATTGTACGGGGTCAGTATATAGTACAGGGTCAGTGGTTATGTTGTACAGGGTCAGTATATTGTACAGGGTCAGTATATTGTACAGGGTCAGTATATTGTACAGGGTCAGTATATAGTACAGGGTCAGTATATTGTACAGGGTCAGTATATAGTACAGGGGTCAGTATATTGTACAGGGGTCAGTATATTGTACAGGGTCAGTATATTGTACAGGGTCAGTATATTGTACAGGGTCAGTATATTGTACAGGGTCAGTACAGTGATCCCCCCCCCCCGACTTATGATGGCCCCGACATATGATCATTTCAACATATGATGGCCTCTCAGAGCCCATCGTATGTTGAAGGCAGCTTCGACATATGATGCTGCTGTGTGTCGGGTCCATCGTATCTGACAGCGCTGACAACTTCAGTACCTGACAGATAGTTGTATAATGTCCCCGTGTGCCCCGTTCTGCCTCCTGTTACTCACATGCTGTCCTGATAACTCATACAGGCTTCCACTGTGAGCTCCGTGTAAGCCCCGCCCCCCCAGTGCAGCCATAGCCAATAGCCTGCTGCATCTTGCTGCAGGCATCCAATGAGCTGCTGGCTGCCCTCCCCTTCCTTTCCTATAGAGCTGTAGTCGGCAGGATGGTAATGGAGGACATTCTGTCCCCCCCTGAAGGTATATAAAGAACTGTACAGTCCTGTATACAATGTCACACATCACATACAATACATATACACACTATACACCCCATACATCAATGTTTCCCTATCAGTGTGCCTCCAGCTGTTGCAAAACTATAACTCCCAGCATGCCCAGAAAAGTCAATGGCTGTACATGCATGCTGGGAGTTGTAGTTGTGCAACAGCTGGAGGCACCCTGGTTTGTTAAACACTCCCCATACACTCCACATACAATGGTCATCCCAGAACCAATCAGCAGTTTCCCATAGAGATATGTATTCAACATACAATGGTTCCGAGGCCCCAGAACCAATTACTATTTTTACATAGACATATGTACTCGACATATGATGGTTTCAACATATGATGGTTCTCCTGGAACCAATTAATATCATATGTTGAGGGACCACTGTATATAGTACAGGGTCAGTATGTACAGGGTCAGTATATCGTACAGGGGTCAGTATATAGTACAGGGGTCAGTATGTCGTACAGGGGTCAGTATATTGTACAGGGTAAGTATATAGTACAGGGTCAGGGGTCAGTATTTTGTGCAGGGGTCAGTATTTTGTACAGGGTCAGTATATAGTACAGGGTCCGTATATAGTACAGGGTCCGTATATAGTACAGGGGTCGGTATATTGTACAGGGGTCAGTATATTGCACGGGGTCAGTATATTGCACGGGGTCAGTATATTGTACGGGGTCAGTAGATTGTACGGGGTCGGTAGATTGTTTGGGGTCGGTAGATTGTTTGGGGTCGGTATATAGTACAGGGTCAGGGGTTATATTGTTTGGGGTCAGTATATAGTACAGGGTCAGTATATTGTTTGGGGTCAGTAGATTGTTTGGGGTCAGTAGATTGTTTGGGGTCAGTAGATTGTTTGGGGTCAGTAGATTGTTTGGGGTCGGTATATAGTACAGGGTCAGGGGTTATATTGTTTGGGGTCAGTATATTGTTTGGGGTCAGTATATTGTTTGGGGTCAGTATATTGTTTGGGGTCAGTATATTGTTTGGGGTCAGTATATTGTTTGGGGTCAGTATATTGTACAGGGTCAGGGGTCATATTGTACAGGGTCAGTATATTGTTTGGGGTCAGGGGTCATATTGTACAGGGTCAGTATATTGTTTGGGGTCAGGGGTCATATTGTACAGGGTCAGTATATTGTTTGGGGTCAGGGGTCATATTGTACAGGGTCAGTATATAGTACAGGGTCAGTATATAGTACAGGGTCAGGGGTCATATTGTACAGGGTCAGTAGATTGTTTGGGGTCAGGGGTCAGTAGATTGTTTGGGGTCAGGGGTCATATTGTACAGGGTCAGGATATTGTTTGGGGTCAGGGGTCAGTATATTGTTTGGGGTCAGGGGTCAGTATATTGTTTGGGGTCAGTAGATTGTTTGGGGTCAGTATATTGTTTGGGGTCAGGGGTCAGTAGATTGTTTGGGGTCAGTAGATTGTTTGGGGTCAGGGGT